>NW_007578318.1:57289-60007 GCF_000690725.1 Stegastes partitus
TCACAATTATAGGTTTTTAATATTATTTTAGTTTATGAATTCACTGTGTGATTTTGTGATTGTGTTGGTATTTTAGTGCATTTGAAAAATACTGGGGAAAAAAACGTAACTAAATGAAAGATTTTTTTTTGCGGTTCAGATGAGCGTCAAGTGAGTCAGCTTCAGAAATGTCTCTTGTTCGGTTAAAAGAAACTCACCAGACCCTTTTGGTTTTGCAAGGCTACCTCGCCTTGCGGGGGGCCTTTTGTGTTGCAGCTTCAGCCTCTATGTGGTGAGAATGCAGGAACTAGAGGTGGGGACGGGGGTGAGGAGGGAGAAGGGGTGAGGGGAGATGAGGTGTTGTGGGTGTTTTCCGGGGGGTCGTGTGAGGTGCACAATGCCGCTCTGTGTGCGAGGATGGCAGTCTGGTGATGTCATGGCTGGCAGGACCCAGAGCCCGCTGAGCTTGTAAAGGCGTGACATGATGGGGATACAGAGGAGGGTCACTGACATTGTTCTACTGAATTAGGCTGTGACGGGGAGCAGTTCTCCATTCTGCTGCTACAAACACATAGCCTGCCACTCATGCAGTTAAGCTGAGTAAATCAACTTGTATAAGACATTATATGACCTCTTTTTTGGGAGGTGGGGGTGAGGCGTTTTGCAATTATCAAACCGCTTACAGCTAAAATATCATCAGGAAATATGTTGTATGGTGCTCAGCTTAACCCCCCTGGGGCACGGGATGAAATTATCTTAATTTAAGTGGTGTCATTATTTCATTTATTTTTGTCATTTTTCAAACTTTACACGAACAAACTCAAATTGGCTGTCACCACCGGCAGAAAAGTAGAAGAATGCCTTAATACTGAGCATCAGGTTAAATCACATGATATGAAGACATCTTTTTTTTTTTTTTTCCTCAGCCAGGATACTGATAGACAAGGGAGCAAGCTACCTAATTATAAAATAGCATTAGAGAAGTACTGTAGGAGGGCTGTAAAGGACAGAGAACAAATTGTTTCAGAAAGTAGCCATGGAAACCTAAATATCATGCTGCCACAACAGTGATATCTGCCCCTATTTTCCTCTTTCTCTCTTCTCCTCGTGCATGTAGTCTCCTGTGTTCTCTTGACTTTTCAGTGGTTTTTTTTTTTTGTTCCTGTCTTGTTGAATTCCTGGAGCAATATTGCAGCCATAGTTGGAGGATGTGTTCATGTTTAAAGAGAGATATGGTCATTAAGACCGAAGGCTCCAAAAATCTGAACTGACCTCCAAAGGATTTGGACCTTTGAGACTGACAGGGGTTACAGCTGCAGCTACAACCACACATTTAGAACTGACCAGCTTATTGGCAAGTTTTTTAAAGGCCTTTTAGCTATACAAAGAGGAGCAAATCCTTCAGCTCTGGCATTTGCCAGAATGTTATTGGCAGAGCAGTGTTTATCGACTGAAAGTTGTTTCCTAGTAAAATGTGATGGAGGGGGAGAGAAAGGCTTCTTTTTAAAGCAGGAGTTGCGAGTGCCGTGTAAACACACACTGAGAGAGGCTCCTTTCATTAGCTATGCTAATCTGGGGGACACGTGACTCGCTGCAGATTCCAAGGTCCCTCCTGGCTCCATCTCTCTTAGTTTGGGTCTTCAAATGGCCAGGGCCCCGTCGTCTCCTTTCAGGTTCATTGGGTTAATGTGCTGTGAGTTGTGTCCCCCATTTCTTATATAGTTTGACTGACAGACACATGGATCTGGCTTTTGTTGAATCTACTCCTTTCCCCCTATAGCCTTTTACCCTACACTATACAGAGTAACAACTTTTGTGAGTAGTAAGAGCTTCGACTGAGCCTCCTCTGTCAACTCTTGCCCCTCCATTGGTGTCTCTGCTTCAAGTGAGACGAGACACTGGATTTCTACCAGGATTTGAACAACATAATTTTGGAAAATGCAACAAGCAAAAGAGTAAATAACCAGACAGACATTAGTTACATTCATTTTGTTAGAATGTTTCAGTTGTTTAATGGTTTAAAATTAGTTTTAATGGTTGTATTTGCCTGATGTTGTGTAGCACTTGGTGAAAGATTTTAATTACAAAAAGTTTACACTTTGGGGAAAAGTTGGATGACATGAAATATCTCCATAGTAAATATGAAGATACTGGAAATAGACTGGGTCTGCACACAGTTCACAAAATCTGCACAATAGCCCCTCTAAGGCTGATTAATTAATATCTATCCATCCATTATCTATACACCACTTAATCCTCACTAGGGTCACGGGGGGCTTGAGCCTATCCCAGCTGACTTAGGGTGAAGGCAGGGGACACCCTGGACAGGTCACCAATCTATCACAGGGCCACATTTAGAGACAGACAACCAAGCACACTCACATTCACACCTACGGACAATTTAGAATCACTAATTAACCTCAGCATGTTTTTGGACTGTGGAACAAAGCCGGAGAACCCGGAGAGAACCCACGCTGCATGGGGAGAACATGCAGACTCCACAAAGAAAGATTCCGGGCGTCCTAACCAGGACATGAACCGCCGACCTTCTTGCTGCGAGGCAACAGTGCTAACCATGGAGCCACCTTGCAGCCCAATAATAAACATGTTGTATCCTATTACTTTAATCTATACAAAGACAGTGCAAAATCAATCCAACCAGCAGAGAAGTTAGTTCTCCTGACAAAGAAATATTTGTGTAAATTATTGAGCAGAAGAGCTGTTAGGATTTATTTTAAT
>NW_007578318.1:60017-129905 GCF_000690725.1 Stegastes partitus
GGAGAACCCGGAGAGAACCTGGAGAGAACCCACGCTGCACGGGGAGAACATGCAAACTCCACACAGAAAGATCCCGGGCGTCCTAACCAGGACGTGAACCGGCGACCTTCTTGCTGCGAGGCAACAGTGCTACCCATCGAGCCACCTTGCAGCCCACTAATTAACATATTGTATCCTATGACTTTAATCTATACAAAATCAATCCAACCAGCAGAGAAGTTAGTTCTCCTGACAAAGAAATATTTGTGTACATTATTGAGCAGAAGTGCTGTTAGGATTTATTTTAATGATGGACAGAGTTAGGCTCATTGTTCCCACTTGTTCACAGTCTTTTTGCTAAGCTGACCAAACAGCTGCTACTTTCAGAATTTTTGCGAGTGATTTAATGTAGTTCTAGAGAGGACATCAAGCTATTTTTTTTTTTTTAGATTCAGTTTTGCATTTATTTTTGAAATGACAGCATGCAGTGATGAAAAGATGGAGCAGGGGAAGACACACAGCAAATGGTCCCTTGTTGGGTTTTCGAGCCGAGGATCTGCTGCTCAGGACATATGTGCCCATGTGGTATTTGCCGAAACACTCAGCTATCAGGGCAGCCAGGAAAATGAGCAGATTTTTAGTTTTATTCCTTGTCTAACATTTTAAACTTCCACAGTTTATATTTTTTTCTTTTTACAAACTTCATCTTTCGTATGTCTTTTTGTTTCCTGTTTTCTTCTGTTAAGCTTTCACATTACGGTTAGATTATGTCAAGGCGTACCACCATCAGCTAGTGCTGCAAGCTAATAAACTGTTTCTTTAATGAGTGTATTCTGTTTTTCATTTAACATCAAATTTATACAGCAGCAGCAGCTCTATTTCAGGAGCTGGCTATTAGAGGGTAATTACTACATGTTAGATTATGTCATTTACTCAGAGAAGATGAGGAGTATAGAGAATGAGTCACCTCCATCAATTAATATAATATATGAGTCGATAAGGGGTAACGGTGGGATATTTGCCACATCTCTGCGAGTCACAAGGTGATAATTTGAAATTCCCTCAAGGTCTCCTCTTTTTTAATGAAAATGGCGATTAAAAGTGGTGTTTCTTACACATGTAATTATTTCTTTATTGATTCGTCAGCATCTTAGGGAATGGTTTCTCATGAAATATATCCCCGTAATGATAACTCGTCTCAATTGCAATCATGAAAGAAAATCATTACAAGAAAGACCCCCCGGGGGAACGTGGAAAGTGGTGTGTTGCTCAGAGTGTCCAAGAATGTGTGCGCGCATGCGGGTGTGCAAATGTTTGCACAATAGTGTGTGCTTTCTTGCTGTAGTGTTTGCAGAACATCCCCCTACACTGACACTTACGCTTGTCTAGTAGCAACAAGGAGGTACTTGATCTCATGTACAAGCAGTGACTGATGGCTCTTTTTCTCTTTCTCCCTCCTTTGCTCTTCTCTTCTCAGGCTGTGAGGACGGGGGAGGGGAAGATGAGACCTCCCAGCCCTCTGCTGATCCTGCTGTACGTCACCCTGTCCAAGAGTGTGAAGGTGGTCTCCAAGAGAGGCTCAGGTATTTTGTGCTCTTTGACTTGCGGCCTAAAGCCTGTGCACACACACACTCTGTATGTTAATGTACACCGATCTGCCACAACATTAAAACCACTGAGGGGTGACGAGAAGAACATTGATTATCTTGTTGCAATGGCACCTGTCAAGGGGAGGGATATATTAGGCTGCAAGTGAACAGTCAGTCTTGAAGCTGATGTGCTGGAAGCAGGAAAAATGGGTAAGCACACGGATGTAAGCGACTCTGACAGGGGCCAAATTGTAATGGCTAGATGACTGGGTCAGGGAATATCCAAAACGACAGGTCTTGTGGGGTATTCAAAGAAGGGGCTACCAGTGATGGGTTCATGGGCTCCTAAGGCTCGTCCATGTGGTATAATCCCAAAGGAGAGCTAGTGTAGCACACATTTCTAAAAACCTTAACGAGGGCTATGATAGAAAGGTGTCAGAACACACAGTGCATGACAGCTTGCTTTGTAGCCACAGACTGACCAAAGTGCCCAAGCTGATGCCTGTCTCCTGCCACATTGGCTACATGAGTGTAAGAACTGGACCATGGAGCAATATAATAAGGTGACCTGGTCTGATGAATCATGTTTTCCTTTACATCCTGTTGTTGTACATCATTACACGGGCAAGAGATGGCAGCAGGGTGCACTATAGGATGAAGGCAAGCCAGCAGAAGCAGCGGGATGCTTCAGGTCATATCTTGTTGGAAAACTCTGGATCCTGGGATTCATGTGGACGTTACTTTGACACATAACACCTACCTAAACATTGTTGCAGACCACATATCTCTCAATCAACAGCACAATCCACCCTGCCACACTCCAAACATGAGGACTGGTTTGAGGAACATGACAAAGAGTTCAAGGTGTCAGTTTGGCCTCCAGATTCTCCAGATCTCAGTCTGTTTAAGCGTCGGTGGGATGAAAAACAAATTCAATCCTCATTTCACAACTGACAGCGCTACAAGAATCTGCTGCTAACGTCTTGGCGCCTGATACGATCAGGATGCTCTCAGATCTTCTTCTTGCCTCTTAGCTGTTTTGAAAAGCAAAGGGGAATCTGCACAATATTACACAGCCGGTTTTTAATAAAGTGGCAGATTGGCGCATGGTAAAACTGTTTTCTACTTGTTTGTCAGTTTATTCCAGTGTTTTCTTTCAAATTTATGATCGTTGCCAACCATCGATGTCTGGCGTCATTGTTGATATAATTTGGAGACTTCTGGTCACTTTTTCTTTAGTAATTTAATTGTTTGTTTGTTGCTGTTTTGCTGTCTGTGCTACAACTTGTATCGCTGCTATTTGTAACTGTTTTGTTTAGGTGATGAAAAATGGTTGCAGGTTGTTGACAAGCAACCATGACTCTGTAGGCTTTAGGTGCTCGAGAAAAACGCCGGTGTATATGCTTATAAAATACTGCTCAGAAAGATGATAGGCAGGTAATTGCAAAAGAATGTTGGCCTCTTCACAATGGGAGCGCCATTTAGCAATTTAGCTGTAAGTGCAGCAGGTCTTTTTTTTTTTTTTTTAGCTTGTGTCTCAGGAGAAGAGCATGTGACTAAATGAAAAGATATATAGTGTACTTCTTAGAATTAGCTAGACCTACCTCAATCTGGAGAGAGTGACAGCTCCCAAGTGATCCAATTGCTCAGTGACTGGGTCAGCAAGGGTTAATGTGAAACTCATTTTGGCTCTAAATGCCAGCAAATTGAACATCAATTGCGAACAAATGCAAAGGTCAAAAGAGAAAATAGAGAGCAAAAATACTGAAGGCAGAAACTTTTCATGACATGAATACTGGACTGTTCGGCAGAACGTTGTTAAAACGAGCTCCCACTCCTTGGACAAAGTGAATCTTGTGCATTATTTAGCAATTTCATGCTGCCAGTATTTTTTCTTTTATGCGTACGTCGAAAATCAGCCACAGTCTTCCCGTTGTAGGAAATATTCTAAAATTAATTGAAATATAGGTGTTTGTGTTTGTGTGTGCTCTTTACGCTAGATTTTAAGTCTTTCTGTGTCATAGGGTGCATGTACTGTAGACATGAGTGGGCATGTCGGTAAATTTAAAGGCTGACCTTTAGCTAAAGGTTTTATATTTATAGGGCACCACGCTCGCTAGACAGACAGAAACAAAGAGCAAAAGGGCAACTTATCAATGAATGATTTGCCTTAACAAGCAGCTGAGATGGTCAGTGACATAGAATACAGACACACTGACCCATACACTCACTAAAATAAGAAAAATACGCCCAGGAAACAAAGTTTGCTGTACGTTACTGACCACATCGCTGTGATTGACAGTTTTGAGAAGGTAAACAGCTTCTAGGCCTTGTCACAAAAGAAGGTGACACAGTGTGTTTTTTTTGGGGGGGAAATGTAACTTTAGAAGTTTGGTGTAGTATTTGAAGGGTTAGACAGTGAGTGTGCTGACCACACTAGTCAGTCACAGTGGCTTTTTTGATATTGATTCTGTTCTGAGTGGTTGATCCCTCTGTATGTGTTTCTTCTAAGGATTGCACACTGCCACCACTGTGCTGTAAACTAATCCAAATTAGCAAGTTTGTCAGCCTGGTAACTAACAACTGTCTGCAAACTATTCCTCTTTTGTGGAGCAGTTTGTTCTCTGACAAAGGAAGTGTAATAATACAATAGTATATAATGGATAGTGCAAATGATTTTACCTCTGTCCATTCCCTCAACAATTGGTGGAATGGTAATAAACAGTGTGGCAAGTTAACATGTTTAAGTTTACCAAAGTTGAGCTTGAAGAATTTGCTTAGATTTGTTTCACCTATGCCAATGAATTCCTTTTAGTAATGCCCTTTGGAAATAAGAGAGTTTACCATTTTATGTTTAAGCCTTGAGACTAAACAAACTTTTTTTTTAACCTGATAGTTTGCTCTGGTCGAAATCACCTGATGAGCTGGTGAGCTTGGTGCACTTTCTTCTTGGCTTGGTTTCTTTTTATACAGGAAAAAAAATGCATTATTGTCAACATTCCCTCCACTCATTGGTTAGATGGGTCTGGAACAGGACTAGGAAAAAGAAAGAAAGCCCTGTGTTCAAGTTTAGAGCACATTTCTATTAAAAAATAAATGTTGCTAACATAGAGCACCTGCAAAAATGGCATTTGTCAGTGATTGAAGTAATGGGCAATAAAACCAAGCAGAAGAAGATGGCTGAATCCTTCATGATGTCACCTAGAGGCGTCCTGCAGAAGGGTTTTGAAGCTCAGTGACTTTTACCATTGCCATCTTGTCAGTGCCTGACTTTGCTTAACTCCTGGCTAAGCAAAAAATGGCCGAGGTGGACGACAACCACCTATTACTCAGAGCAGCGACACCCTTAATTTTGCATAACTTCAAGCCTTAATACAGCTTAAATGAATCAGTTTCCCTACTCACCATATCTTCACCCAGGAAGTTCATGGAATTACAAAACTCTGCTTTTTAAAAACAGGCTGTCCAAGTAAGATGAGAGCAATACTGGAAGGTTTTTGTGGCTGGTGGAGATTCCCATGATTCTGCTGTCGTCGATGGGACACCTTTGAACATCAAGGGTCCGTCCAAAACCCCTCAGGCAGAATTCATATATTTTACAAGATGTGGGAGACAATATCATGAAGCGCTGAAAACAAATGTTGGACAACCTGATAAAGACCATGGTAGATATTCTCTTTCATTGTTTTATGATTGAGGCCAAAACAACAAACTTTTACAGAGACTGACTGAAACATGTCGGTGATCTTCCACTGGTCATTCCAGGTGATTCAGTAAATCTGTTACTGTGTGACTTGTGAAGTCCAGAATTCAAAGAGGCAGCAGCTGCACAGCCCAGCTTTAATCAGTGGCTGAGTCAGGCACGGTTGACTGTAAAGAGGAAATTTGGGCTCCGCAGAGGGTGATGGAGGTGCCCTCTTAAACAAAATGTGCTGCACATTTCCCTTGGTCAGGTGCATAATCTCTGCCTGATGTGTCTGAGGCTCACAATGAAAGATTAAATGAGGGGGACAACGAAGATGAAGTCGATAAACTGGACAAGAGGGAGAGCTGAATGAGATTCAGAATACACTGTGTGTGCTGACTTTTCAATTATAAGTAAAGGTTCCTAGAAAAAATGTGCCATACGTATTCTAGAGTGAGACAAGGAAGTAATACATTTACAGTCAGTCATTTATCTGAAGCATGTACATGCAGCGCTCAGCTACATACAGGTGGCTACCTTTGCTTAAATGCAAATAACTCTGAAAATTCTAATTTAATCGTGCTTCTGATGCACACCTTAGTCTTGACACCTTTGAGTGCATCTTACACTTGCATCACATCATTTTTCCACCACAGTGAATCATTCCACAGCTAACTTGCTAATGGGTTAAGACCACTAAACAGTGTCTGTGTGATTGTTTTTACTATAGCTGAGCATAACTGATGTGCTCATACCTGCCCAGAGTTTCATGCCAAAAGTGGTAACAAACCAAAGTCAGTTGAAGTAAACAGGGTGGGTCTGAAAACGTCCAAACTGTGACGCCTGTTGAAGAAATTTTTACCCATGGTCCTCATGCGAAGTGTGCTGTCGTGGGGTGTTTATTAGTATTCCGGTATACGGTGGGATCACCAACACAGAGTATGAGTCTGTGAAGGTCAGCCGACCCAGAACATTTGCAGTGTTATGCATTTTATAGGGTATGTCAGAGGGCCTGTATGTAAATATGGAGGAAAATAGTGATCAGTTAGTATACAGTTGCTAATCAATGACAGGAGGTAAGAGAACAATGAACAAAAGGTGGTGGAATCGGGGGTCTGGTGACCAACTGATATAGTTGTTAAGCAATGACAGGAAGTAAGAGAACACATGATAAAAGGTGATGGAATCAAAGAGTCCGGTGACCATCAAAAGAAAAGAGAACGTCTTTCTTCATCACGACTTTGTAAAGTCCACTTGTCCACTGTCTTGAAGAGTAGACCTGCATACCTGTGCATACTGCTCTGTGCATCTGTGTTGTTAAGTCTTTTGAGTGTCATGTAAACTTAGGTTGAAAACTGTTCTTGTCTTTAAAAAAAAATAGACAATTTTATGGATTGAGACACTATAATTAGTGGTTTAAGACTAAATTAGGCTAAACTCATGTCAGCAAAATCAGTCTTATAGTTTGGTCAGGCCCATAAAAAAATACTTAAAAATAAAAAAGACCAATG
Organism: Stegastes partitus; assembly: GCF_000690725.1. Lineage (NCBI taxonomy): Eukaryota > Metazoa > Chordata > Actinopteri > Pomacentridae > Stegastes > Stegastes partitus. Next base: position 66,782 of record NW_007578318.1, read on the forward strand.
CAATATGATTCATAATCAATTTTGCTGGCTGTGAAACCAGTACATAATTATCACCTCACTAAGTCACAGAATGTGATTGCTCAGGTCATAACAAGCTGCCTGTCTCACGGTTACAGTAGATTAACACAATAGGGGACTAATTTAATGGAATGTAACTTGATTTCTGTTTTTCAAGTATTGAGCTGCCTTCAATACCTAATTGACTGCATACATGTGTGTCACTGGGTGTTTGTATAATCAGAGTTGTCACGTGTTTGATTGTGTGTTTTTTTGCATGTGCCCACACACACACGCACTACTGCCCACGTGGTTGGTCGCTCTCGTCCGTGGAGGATAGATCAGAGCCAGAACAGCACATTAGATCAATCAAGTGGGTCCTCTGGGTCCTTTGGTCAAATATCGATAGCAGTAAAGTCAATATTACCTCCCAAGTGTGGGGTCAAAGGTGATTGACTGTCACTGTGCAGTTTGGCTATTTAATACCACTTTGAAAAGCCTACTCCTTCTACCTGAAGGGTTATAAACAAAGGCATGTGGAACATCAGGCAAGCTCATATAAAACTTATAGTTTGGTATGTGGACGCTGTCACAGACATGAAAAAAAACACAGAAACACATTTTCACATTTACATATTTGGACACAAAGACTTGTATATGTAGGAAAACATTTATACACAGTCCTGAATAGCACTATTCAAACAGAAAACATTAAATTGTGCATTTTTAAACTGCGATTTTAAAGAAAAATGTAGAAAAAATTAAGCCAGAGGTGGAAGTTTAAAGTGCTGATTTTAATTAAGTTGTATGCATGAAATCGAAGTTTCATTTAGTGTTGACATACCTTAAGTAAAATACAACTTTTTGGCATCTTACATTATTACATTTGCTTTTTTTTTGTTTTTTAAACTGCGTTGCTCGAATGCATTCATGACTTTTAAGAAAAAATCTGCGCCCTCTACTTTCCTCATACAGACATACAGGTCTATGACACACCAAGAAGATGGAGGTTAGGTGTCTGTGTTAAAGATGAAATGTTGTGGTAAAGGAGATTAATTGGCTGATAAAGCCCCTGGTGGGTGATTGTTTTCTGGTTCAAAGGTTCCGGGCATTTGTCTTCATGTGCTGAACATGAAAGAGATGGAGCAGGTGGACTCTCATGACTGCTATTAAATTTCCTTCAAATGACCACCCCTGGCTCATGGACCTAGGTCAAAGCCATTTATAGGTAGTTACTGTTACTGTCGAGTTCAAGCCCGAAATTTAATAAAACAAGTTCGAGACAAAGACGGAGACCTTTGTTTGGATTACTGTTCCACTGGATTGTTTGTGGGATATTCTGTTTCAGATGGGAATATCCGATTGTTTCCGTAGGATTGCGGTTGGAGTTGGGAATTTGACTCCACAACCTTGAATAGTTGTGGGTAAGAGATCAGCTGTGAGGGCTTGATTAGCTCTCAAGAGACACTGGATAAAGCAACTATTCAATTGATTTTCCCTCCCAGTGTCCGGGTGGCATTCCCAGCGTTGTAGCACTCCAAAATCCTATAATTATTCAATGTGGAGTCTGCTTGGGCCTGTATTACCCGGACTAATGAGTTTCCCAAAGGTTCAGAGCTGCATGTGTCTCTTATTCCCTTATTCTGTGTCCTACTGCTCCTGCTTTTAATGACTACTAAAGGGCTGGACTGCTGTTGTTGGTTTGTGATTGCTGCTGTGCGCGCACACAGGTCTATGGATGCATGTAGAAGCTGTTCATACACAGATCGTGTTTGACCCACATATTGGAGTGCGTATGCTCTGCTGCTGCAAATGAGGGTTTTTACTCCAGGCACTCTGCTCACCTCGGTGTGATTGCTCAGTGGACTGACCAAGGCCATGCTGACACTGCGAGAGATTCACTCCCTGGGACTGTGAGCAGTTCTCTGACAGAAACAAGCTGTCAGGCTCCATCCATCAGACTCCAATTGTCTCCATCTTGGTCCAGCCCGGCCCGGTCCGACCTGAGCAGGCCTGCTCCAGTTTCCCTGCTGGATATCAGCCCATAAAGATCCAGACTTTAATCAGACAAGACAGAGACTCTTTAACTGGGGTCTCAGTCTGCTCGCAAACCCAATTACCAGTTTGCAGCAGGCTGTAAGCCTCACTGGAGAGTGTTGAATATGGGTAAGAACTTTCAGACAAAACACAGGTGTCTGCACAGCACAACACCGAAAACATTGTTTAGAGTACGAGAAAATCGGATCACAAAAATGGCACACGGTATCAAAATCTTGCTAAAAGAATAGTTAAGTTAGACTAACACATAAACTAATCCAGGACTTTTTTGATCAATAAAACTGTCAAGTAGATTTAACAGTGATTTCCTCTTCTAATTAGATTTCTGATTCATTTGAATGTTTTCTGTTTTCATGGATGCTGTCAGACAAAATAGATGATTTGAAGACAACATTTGGACTGTTGCAACTTCCCTTAAGAAAATGTAGTTTATTAACAAATGAGAAAATATATTAGTGTATAATATGTATACGTATACATATAAATGTATGATAACAAATACAGTTCAGCACCTTGCAAGGATGAACAGGATTCAAAAATCACGCGAATGGGAGAAAGAGGGAAGATTTACACTAATCTTGAGAGTGGGACTGAACTTTTTAGCATAGTTTAATTTAAGTAGAGTTTCACCATTAGTCACACAAAGATAATTTGTACGTCATCATGCAGGGTGAAGGTGTCATGTTGTGCAGCCAGCTTCTTCAGTCAGAAGGTGGTGTAAACTCTTAAAGATGCATCAACAGTTGTACATAAACTTTGATCTGGGCAAATGATCGACAGGATGTATGTGATGACAGATTCAGAGTCTCTCAGCTTTTTGTTGACATCAGGTAGATAAAATGACTCGATTAAATTTCCCAGCACTGTCACTGGGAAATGGACATTGGTGTATCCCTGGAAGTTGATGAACATCGACCTGCAATGGCACATATCAAGACGATGGTTGCGAGTGGATTTACAAATAAAAGAATGGGTTTGGTGGGCTTTGAAACAGATTTATTTCGTCATTTATATGTTGTCATCATAGACTGTGCATGAAGATGGATGAATGCATAGGTTTCCAGAAGAATGGCACAGAAGCTCAGATGGTTCTTGCCATCTTGACAGTGCCTGATTCTTCCTAATTTTCAGTTCCAAAAATGAACAAAGGGGTGGAGTGTGAGTAGAGCTGAGGTCGGCCATGCAAATATTTCTGATCCATCGACTGTCCTGTGACTGCACCACCTGTCAAAGTGGTCACACCCTTAATTATGCATCATTTTAAGCCTTAATACTATCCAAATGGATGAGTTATATTAAAATCTACTCCCTGCACCGTTGCCATGAAGAGGAATTAACACCATTTTAATATTTAACAGGCTGTAAATATGTTTATTTCTGCTCTAAAGTTGGACATTTTTACATGAAGGCCAATGGGGATTGACTTATTTTCAGCCTCAAGTAGCCATTTGAGGAGCTGCTTTTTTTTTTGGCACTTCCACGTTGGCTTCATTTTTCATTTTTCACGGCTTGGTTCTCACTGGTGAAGCTATGATACTTATGCAGTATGATCACGCTCTGTCCTGGGAGCTTCCTGCTCAGCGTCTCAGTGACCAGTGTATGAATTGAGAACAGTCTGGAGTCAAAACAAAAAAAAAGCAAATTTAGACATGTCCCTCTGTGGATACTCTCAAACACCTGTTGGCACTGCTCTGTCCACTGGACTGCATCAGAGTTTCAGAGATCAGTCAAGAAAATGATCACTGTGGGAAGTTGAGAATGAAGTGGCAGTTGTTCAAGTTGGCCAGTCAACCAAATAAACCTCTTTAGATTCGGGCCTTGGGCAGACAACATTCCTCTGAGTCTTGTCAAACACACTTGCTCTAATCCAAAGCAATATCCCCTTTCCGTTTGCACACTTTTGTGGGTTGAATTAATAGTCAGAATGATATTATTTTCTAGCAATAACAACATTTGGAAGTGTGAGGACTTAGGATGTGTTCTGAAAAGTGGCCACTTGGATCTGAAACACCTGGAAGTAAGTTTACTAAGTTTGTATGAGCCTTGTGGAATGAAGGATGACTGAAACTAATTACAAGGAGAATTTGTACTTGGTCGGTGCTGATGGCAAAAGTCACAAGCATAGCCTGATTGATTCAGATGGTCATCAAAACATGACACCTCATTCACTCCTCTGAAATACACACAGAACCGTGAAGTCCCATTGGACTGTGATGTGTCATGACAATGGCACTTCGCCAGGCACTGTGGAGCTGATGCCACTGCAGTAATAGCCTTTAATTCTGCTTTGATGGCTTTGTGCTTATAGGAAGTCAATATGGCTTTTTGCCCATGACCACACCAAATATTGTTGCAGTCATGATATATAGCCATCATATGCATTGGCATGTCTGTCTGGGTTGGTGAAAAGGGTAAAAGGAAGGGAAATAATTGAGCTGTAAGAGCTGTAAACTCTGGCCTCAACTGTGGATGTATCAAGCGAGGTAGATGTCGTGTTGCAAGACGACACTCCAATGATTTTTCTCACAAGCTTAAATGATTCCTTCTTCCTTTCGGTGCAGCAGCTAACTTGCTGCTGACTCCCTGCATGTATAAATGAAGTCCAGTTGTTTGGACCAAATCTTCTCTACATGTACAGTAAGTGTTTTTTTTTGTTGTGTATTTTTTGACACTAAAAAGAAAATACTGTTTTCCAAATTCATTCACTACTTATTTGATATTGGTCTCTTTTTTTTCCCGCCCCAGTTTATCACATTGCAAGCAGCTCAGTCTGTGGCCAGTGCTCAACAATCACCACACAAAAGTAGGAATCATTATACGCCTCAATAGGCCTGATGAGATCAGATAATGGTGGAGTGAGATGTTGTTATTATATGGTTGTCATTATGAGCAGTGCCAGGTTATTACTTATAACAACCCAGCAGGCCAGCACCTAGCAAATGTTCTAGGTAGCTCAACATCTAAATTGAACACATTTGAGAACTGGCTTAGCTGTGTAACTTTAGTTTTCATTGTGAGCTAATGTATTTTGTACATCTTGGTAAAATCCAGAAGGTTGTGGTGAAAAACCTTCCAGATTTAAGCACTTAGGATGGTTTCCCAAAGAAGGAATACTCTGCTGATAATGTTGCACTGCATGTCGATCAATCTGTGTCACCTTCTCAAAACAGGAATGTAGTGCACCATTATAAAAACAGTACACAGCATTTGTTATGTGTTTTCTTTTTCATCAGACCCTCTACCACTGAATAAACCTCCAACAGCCCTGGTTATGAACTGTTCACAGCTGCAGCTATGCACCATCACTGCCTCGGCTGTTCCATACAGAGACAAAAAAAAGAAAAAACAACAACAGAAAAAACAAATCACTGTATGAACACTTTGTCCATTTATGCACTCCAAATGTCATAAGAGAGCCAGACAATACACATCACTAAACACATCCAAGGCCTGCTGACCGGTCTGTTAGCTGGAATAATGGCTTTTAAACACAGCCTGCAGGGATGAGTGAACATGCTGCAGTGGAAAACAACACTCTGCACTCAGCTCAAATTCAAGAATGGGAACCTCTCTGTGTCTAACACACAACCTAGTGGAGGCCCTATCCGAAATTAGATGTGGAGTACGTGAGTTAATTCAGTCGCCTTTTATGTGGTTACTGACTCCACATGAAAGGCGCAATGTAAATAAATGGACGGCCTAACTGCAAAGATTCCAGACTCAAAATCTGAACCATTACTTCTATCACACATATGAATTAAAGGGCTTTCGCTCAACACACTTTAACCTAATGTCTTTACTGTTGTCTGCTGGCTAAATCACTTGAACGCCATACAAATGCTCTAAAAATTATTCCCAACCCACACGATACAAATACATGAAAATGATGATGCATTTTCTATTAATTATGCATCAAGTATTATATATTTTCAAGGACATACATATAGTAATGGATTTATTCGGGATGACAATTGATGGTAGATGTGTCTTCTTCAGATTAAGCCATTAACCATGGATCTGCAATATTAGCACAGGAAGTTAAGAAATAATCAGAGGCTTGTGAAATCAAGTAGTCTAAGAACAGCTGTTGCAGAGAAGAGGTTAATGTTTTTAACGTTCGTTTATATCAGGAACACTTGTGAAAATGGCTTTTCAACCTGCTGATTTTCTTTGATAGTCTTTTGAAAACGCACAAAATGCTAAATTTTATTTCAAACTCCGCGACAATGTATCTAAATGAACCTCTGCAGGAAAAAAAGAAAAAAAGCTAGGGCTCATGCCTTTACAGAGAAAATATTGCTGTGTACCTGGTGGTTCTAAACGAATTTGAAAAAGAACAAATAAGACTTAAGATCTGCAGAGAGTGCTGCTAGCTGTGACTACGGCAAAAACCACTGCAGTCAGCTCGCTGTCTACATACTCTGATATGACAGGGTATTTCTACCCAATGATCCCAGCAGGGGATGTCAGGAATGGGTGTGTGTGAGCGTGTGCGTATATATGTGTGTGTATGCACTGTGTGATTGTATTCATGTGACTTGTGATATCCCAACCTTGGCCTCTTGCTGTTTCTCTGAGCGGGGATAAAAACGATACAGCCAATATTCTAGATGACTCTGCAAAGTCCCGCTCCAAATCCCTGATAAGAGCCTGTCATGGATAACGGTAAATCTGACATGGCCCCAAGGCAGTGTGGGGGATGAAGTCCACGGAGCTGATGCCTGAATAACCACTCGATAAGTGCGAGGACGGGAATCCAAAATCCAGCCAGTCAGTCAGTCAGTTAATTTATTTGTCAAGGTGCTCTCCTTTCATTTCACAAATCATACGGCTGCAATTTCCCTGACACTTGAAAACTGAAATGTGCCTGTCTATACATTTCCTCTGTCAAGTAGATGAGCTAAATGACGTACACAAATAAGCTGTAGAGAGACCTTGTCTCTACTTGTCATGCCTGTCTCATACCCTCGAGGCTTCCTAGATGCTCGTATTGAACATTCATTCCTCTCATTTCTAGGGCAGGAAAAGAGTGTAATAGTTTATTGACAGATAAACTGTCCATTTTGACATCCATACGCACATAATTTATGACTGCAGCTAGTCTCAAGTTAAACGACTGATCACCCTGAACCTTAAACTTGACGTGTCTGAAATTATGCTACTTATTCAAATGTAGTTTCAGCCTCCTTCCACTCTTTTTCTTTTTCTTTTTCTTTTTTTTTTGCATCACCGTGCTAAGCCAATTCCATTAGCTACTCATTAACAATGCTGTGGCTGTCCTTGGTGCATTTTCTTAGTGTGAGCCACTAAACAGGAATGTCAAGCTCAGGATGTACTGATGATAAGTAGAGAACGTGCCCACCTGTATTAACCTACAAGACATTGATGTGGAAACCCACTAGAAGATGTTTTGAACATGTGTAATTATATGCATTTGTTAGCCTGCAGGTTTTGACCCTCGATATGCACACGCATGTTCACATTTCAGAAATAAATACGCCTGCGCTTACAGGTATATAATGGAGAAAAAACGCAGGATGTACACGCTGGAAATTTTTGTTTATTGTTTCCTGTTAGCTCACAACACACACAGATGCACCGTGGAGGCCGTCCTGGCCTGGTCAATACCTCTCTCTCTAAATGATGAGGAATGGCCTGCGCTGCAGTAACACTGTGCTGGGAGATTGATCACATGCAGACTACTGGAGATTAAATGGCTTTCTTGTGGAAAGCCAGACTGCGCCTGGATGGTGCATTGTGCAGAAAGGAAGCCTGTTTGCTGTGCTCGGTTCACAAAAGCTGCGCAGCATTTGGACGAGACAACATGTGCAAACAATGGAGCCATAATGTAATAATTTTTATAGGAAGCTATAGGATTGCATTTGAATGTTTTGATTTCCTTTGTTGTGTTTGTAGGTGTGAAAGTGCTGTAAGAATCCATACGGAGGATTTATAAATGCTTCCATTGATACACACTAAGCGTATGTCTTTGGTCAGTGGCCAGGTATAGGGTTACGCTTGAGAAAACCACAAGACTGTAAAGGGTTTTTATACAGTAGGTCTTTAAATCCCCTTTAACGCTTTCCATTTAAAGACCATCGTAGCCTAGGAATTATTCACTCCAGTTAATGTATGCTCAGAAATGTTACATGTATGTGACGTCGTGTGTGCATTTGCACGTGCGTTTCAGTGTGATGGCTATGGTATGCGGAGTCTGAATGCTGTATATTCCAGTGTGAACACATGATTAGAGAGGCATGTGGTGTTATATGTGTGTGCTGGTCTCCACTGATAATGAAGCAATTATGCTGGGGAATCATTCATGTTAGTGGCACAAGTAAATACAATATAATATTCAGCATATGCGCTGCTGCAATGGTGTGTGTGTGTGTGTGTACGTACATCTTTAAACGAGCGGGTTTATATCTACTACAGGAATGATCTGCCAGGTAATTAAATGTTGGTAAATGAGAAGTGCCACTAGACATTTTTATCGACATCAAAGCAATTTAGTCGGCATTAGATGGCTGTGATATGGTGGCAGTGTATGTGCTCTGTTTGTAAGCAAGTTATGACATCTAATATTAAAGAAAGTGTCTGTTGTATGATGGCTGCCTGGTGGGAATTTTTTTCATGATGGGTCTAAAATTCCTTAAACTCATTTTTCAAGTTTTCTTTAAAACTGGACCCAACCAAAGATGGAAGATGCATTCAGATACCTTTCTTAAATAAATACGCCCTAGTTATGCACCTTTAGAGTTTTATAATTGTGTACTCAAATATGTTTGCATGCTTTAAAGATCCCCTCAGGTGAAAACAAGTTTCATGTTTTTATTTTTATTTTATTTTTTTTACCTTGTTACCGTGTCCATATGGTGTTTTTTTTATATGCTAGAAGCAACAACATGAGAAAAATAAGCAGTCAATCCAGTATCTGAGCATTTCCACCTTGAAGCTGCAGCATACAGATGAGGGTCCCATAAACATGGATTCAGACTTGTGGGTTGGGACTTTTCATGCTAATATCCTTCCTCAAAATCTGTTTGTGGTTCAAACATATGTGACTTCAATATTGCAACTTGCCATTGTGTAGGGTAATTTCGTGACCTGGTGTGCTTGAGTTGCAGCAAGTAACAGAGGTGGTGCAGAAAAAGGCGTTGATTTTATAAATCTGCAGGAAGCAATGGTGTAAAACTCCTAGCTGTATAATTCTGATACACAGAAATGGGTTTTTAAAAGTTTAATCACTGGAAAGGGACATTAATGTTTTAACACAGTGGAGCATCTCTTCTCACCCTTTGTATGAAACGCTTCGTTTTAGCTACTGTCTCTTTGAAACCACCAGTCTGGTCTGATTGGTCAGCTCGCCCAACAAAAATGAGATATTGTAACTGCAGATCTCTAAGTATACCGTAGGTAAGGAAACACAGCCCTAACAGAAGCAGTGAGGAAACAATCACTGCTGACTTTGAGGAGAATCCTGAGTCATGATTTGAGGACAGGCATTATGCAAATGAGTTACATGGTGATGTAAATAAGTAACAGAAGAAGAGCCGGGTTTCAAACGAGGCATTTCAGGCAGATAAGGAGCAATGTTTTCTGTGGGAAAGAATAACTCTCTTCAATATGGTCACGCAAAGAAAAAAAAAAAAAGCAGCTGTATCACACATTAAAAAAAAAAAAAGCATAGTGTGGGTTCTTTAAGTAAAAGCACCACAGCGTAGAAGTCCAGCATTCTAAATCCTACTTCAGTAAAAAAATCCAAGTATTATCAGCAACTAACTTCAAATAACAGAACTAAGCACATTTAAGTCAAGCAAACATGTCACATCCCACCACCGGACACAATATACAGTATGTACTTGGTAGCGTTACTGTGAGATATTATTTGTTGGCGCTTGGCATATGGTGGCGTGTTTGATTGTTATTTGACAGTCATTACATCAGATGCCTTTAGAAAACCCAGAGGTTACACCGCAGGCGGCAAAAACTACAAAGACCAGCCTTCTAGAAACCCCTTCAGGCCATTTAAACTACAATTACCCACAGCCCTCTGTCATCTCCTTCTGTCAAAGTGATATGCACTCAGATGCTGTTATTGGACCTTTAGAAGCGCCGAGCTACAACCGTTACACACAGGAATAAACACTCACACACGCATCCCCAGTGTTTGTGTGTATCTATCCACCATCCCTCATTAAGCAAAAACTTACAAAAAAGTGAGCTCCATGCTGAGAGTGTGGGGGAGGAATCTGAGTATGTCTCCATATGCTAATGAGAGGAGCCTGCTTCAATAGACTGCTTTGTGTGTATTCATCTGAGCATGTTTGTGTGTGTATGTGTGTTATGGAGGGTTTTTTTTTTTTTTCCTGCAAAGGTAGGGTGATTTCTAAGCACAGTTATTTTTACATATCGTTAGTAGCCCAGTGCAGCCCCATCACCCTGACAACTACATCCCTTCCTTTCCCTTCTGCTTATCACCATAACAACTAATCTACCGTAAATAGTGCTGTCTCCCTGTCTGCCTCTGTCTCTTTTCTTTCTCCTTCTCTATACATCCGTCTTCATTTCTTTCGATCTTTTCTGCATTTGTCTCTTTTCTTTCCACTCCTCTTGTTGCCACGTCACCTCCCTCGTCCTTCACTGCTGCCGTTTCTTCCACTCCTGTCTAGTTGTTCTGTTCGGAGTTCTTTTTTTTTTTTCTGTGCCACTGCAGATGTGGGTGGTTCTGGTGACTGCACAATAACCTTTCTACTGCTTCACGTTGTCGAGTGCCTGAGTTCAGATGACGATCAATAAAAAAGGCAGCTATAACAAGTTATCCAGCAAAGCCCCCAATCCTATATTGATTTTATGCTCTTTAAAAAAAATAAAATAAAGCCTTTTAAGGACATACTTGCATAGGCACATATGCATAGATATAGAGAGTTTGATATATATGTGATATGATGGAGGGATGACTTTAGCAGATCAAGGCCTGTTCCATGCCTTTGTGTTTGACCTAAACGTGATATTGATGGTGAGCCTGGCCTGACAACTTGATTGGCCTACTGCGCTCCGGGATTAACTTGCCAGCCTGGCAGGCTTTTACAATCAAAGATCAAGCCAATGGTCTGTTTGGCTGAGTAGCTCTGGGATTGACTTAACAGCCTGATGTGCTAATGCAGAGTTATCCCAAGGTTGAGCAGGATAGCAAGGACACACATGCTGTTTTGCGGTTTAAGTAGATCCACGATCTATATAGAGGCAAACACTTATCTGTGTTCAGAAGGCACTCCTGAAACAAAAGCAAAATCCCTCCTTCACTTCGATTCATCTCGCATGTTGCATCCTATTTCCCCGCCTCAATTGTTTCCCTTTGCCCGTCTCCCTCTTGTTTAATCACTGTTTGGAATTGCTAATTATTCCAGTTTATTCGCTCTCCTTCCACCTCCTCCCCCTCCCTCCCCTTCTTCTTCCTTCCCTGACTCAATCTTTTTTATCAGCAGCACACGTGAGGTCACCTTTGTGCACCTCTGCTTTTCTCTGTTCACACACTGTGTTCATCTCCTTTGCTCTCTCCTTTTCACTCTCTATCCAAAGCTCAAGGGAAGCCCTCCTGGATCCCTTCTTACATAACTGCCTCCCCCTCACTCTCCTGGATAAGCGCATGTGTAAAAAGCAACGTGAGTGGTAAGGCAGAGGGAATATTGATATCATCAATTCTCACAAAATATTAGGTTTATCCCTCTAATAGATAGCGGTATCGGAGTGAGGCAAAGCTTGATTAACGTCTCCTCAGATTACAGGGCTGGGATTGTTCCCTTGAGATTGACTGGCAACCGAAAGGAAAAGCCTCAAGAAACAAACAGGAGAAAACGGGGGAATGAATGGTGTTTGGAGCATAGCGGTTGAAATGTTATTTGAAAGGATATTCTTCGAGGCTTTATTTGAAGGCAGCTCTTACCACACATCTTGAATTCCTATAATGTCCCTTCTCTAGCTGGTTCCCATACACATGCTTCAGTGGCTTGCTGTATGTGATGTTGTAGCCTATGACATCGGGACTCTTTTGAAGCTAAAAATGCCCACTTTCTCTCTTCCCCGTCTCCTTTTATTGTTTCTCTTTTACCCTCACTCTCTCTCCCTGCCTTCATTAAGAGGTTGTCTTAAGCTACCCAGCTTAACGCTATTTACATTTTCATTATTCTACCGTTACCAGGAAGAAATGGCATGAAATCCAGCAGTGTTCAGGACATTAGACAAGCTTCATTCTCACAGCAAATGGATTTACATAAATAAGGAGGCTGATACATGGAAGCAGAGAGGAAGATGAGACAACAAAAGATGAGAGGAAGGGAGGAAAAAAAAAAAAAAGTGCAAGAGGAGGGAGAACCTCTAAAATGGATCAAGAGGACGAGATGTGATGCAGAGGCAGGAGGAATGAGAAAGATAGATGTAAAGTGGTAAATGAGAGGGGATTGTGTCGGGTGCTCGGGCTGTATAAAGTGGGCTCTGAGGGACTGACAGAGGTCCTCTGATCCACTGCATGTGATCAATACAGCTCCGGCTTCCCTCATTACTGGAACAGATCTCATTGTGTTTACCATACAATGGACTAGTGGAATCAAATGTGTGTTTCTCAGCTTTTGTGTGTGCTTGATGAGGTATCTTAATTTTGGCCCTTTTTCTCTTTCCTTGACAGAATGTTTTACTTTTGTCTGCTGTAGTGAGGTAATGCCTTTGTGGCATGTGGATGTATTTCATTACATTTGTCTCAGTTTAGTGAATAAGTTCTCGATGATTGAAAACCCCAGAGCCCTAGATTACATCTACAGATGTCTTGTTTGACCAGTTGTCTCAAACCCTATGATATTTAATTTGCTGTCATTTACGATGACGACATGCTGTAAATCTTCACATTTGAGAAGCTGGGACCATCAGATGTTTGGTATATTTGCTTGTAAACTCACTCACACTGTTCATCAGTTATTACATACAGACCAATAGTTGTAGTTCTAGATTGACTTGGTGCTTTGGTGCATCTGCAGGGTTTTTTTCCGCCATTGTTGCAGCATGATGTTTGTTTGCATTCATGTGTTTTTCTGTGCAAAATTTATAAATGTGGCAATCGGGCAAATGTTGCCGTGTTTTTGTGCATTTCTGTCCGAGTCCCAGTAGTTCCTTTAGAATGCTAATGATAGATTAGCCTCAGAGGCTTCCTCAAGCCTCACCGATTGTCCTTTGGGAATCTCAGCCAATCATGGACGCGGATTTCTCTCTTTCAACCGTCTCAGTGCACATTCCCAACCGCTGCAACCCCGAGACCCTCTCTTCACACCCGGAATAAAGACAGAACAATGACAGGAAAGAACTCTATTTCCCCCTCTCTTTCTCCCTCCGTTTCTTTTCATCAAAATTTTCTCAGGAATTTTCTATTTAAAATCTTTCTCTCACACTTGTTGGTTATTGTGTGTGTTGGGTGAATTCATCACCCGTGAGCCCGGGGCCCTCTCCGCAGTCCAGAGAGAACCTTGGAGGAAAAAAAAAAAAGTTCAAAAGAGAGATAGGCTCAGTGAGCACATCAGGAACAGTTCATTTCCTCAAAGAATGGTCATTTTAGTCAGCTGCTGCATACTGCTGTGTCTCAGTAACATATGGGTGATGTAATAAAGAACTGTTTTTGTGATAGTGAATACAGGGGCATATGTAGCATATTCAGTTACACATTTTGTATTCCCCTGTTAAAACAAGACATTTTGCAGTGTTGTGCAAACTCTAAATGACAAATTACCACACATTTTACTTTTAAAGTGCAATACCGTTTGCCAGGAATGAAAAAAATGATAGCAGATTTTCCCACTTGCACAAATATATTTTCTATCTGTTTGTCCTAATCGGGACTGACACTGTATCTTTCGAATTTTGTTTTTTATTTTTTCTTAAATCTAAAGGAGTCTTGAGTAATTTATGATGGAATGTGTATAGTGCCATAATTCGAAGGCTTTCACTGTAATAGACACATCTCCTGGTCTAATGAAAGGTAAACAGCATGAAAACACAGACAGGAGGCAAACCGTTGTGTGCATAAGAGCTGAATAAACAGCCTCTGCATCCACTCTCCAAACTTTGCTCTGTTTGAATATGAGGGTCAAAGGTCTCCCTATTTACAAAAGATTAAGATCGAGAGTTTGTGTGTTTATGGAAGAGCGGCTGTCTACATCTCTTCTCTGGGGCCAATTTTAAAATCGGGCATTATGAGGCTCTGTTTCCTGATTTTATGACTAATGATATCTAATAATTCTGTTACAGTCTTTGAATTTAATTTGTCCGTCCCTGTTTTCCATTTGATTTTGCCCCAAAACACGTCAATCGAATGAGCAGAGCGGTTCAGCCTGTACTGCAGCTCAGTGTGATTCTGAGTTGATTTCGATCTACTATCTCATGTACTAACTCATCTATTAACAGGACATTTGCCTGCTGTTGTCATCCATCATACAGCTAAAGTACCCCAACACACACACACAAACACACACGCTTGTTAGTACCAAAGGAAACACTTTTATCAACTCCATCTAAAGCTCCTCTTTATTGTGTGCGTGAGAGAGAGAGATGGAAAGCGAATGGAAAGCAAATGTGTACTGTTGGAGGCGAAAGGGTGAAGGACGACACCTCTCCACAGGTGCGCATCACCCTTCCTGAAAGAGCCCTCACATCCCTGATCATGTATTCAGTCCACTTTTGTGTTCCACTCCATCCCCTGCTCTTGTAGGTTTCATTCATCAATAATTGAACTCAGAGGTTTCAGCCAAATTAGCTGAATTATTTTGAAGTAGCTGAATGCCTGCTTTTCGCTAATGGGATGGCGCTTTCGGGCAGATGTTTTATTGAAAAGAAGGAGGTTTTAATTCACTTTAAATTTTTGATAAGTAGTGTTATACTTAGATTATAGGCAAACTGATTTTTCCCCTCTAATGGATGGGAGAGCTGTTGGAGCAACTTCACAACAAACAGCGACTGCTCTGGAGCTTAAGTACATTCCCTGTTTCCCATTGAATGGGAAATTTCTATTTCTGAAAGATTGCAAGAGACAGTAATGACCATAATTGCCTGCCAAGGCTCATTCACGTCCACAGCTCAATATGCTACTTGTTGTATGTGCATCTCTCTAGTGAATCCTGACATTCATTCACATTCACACTTCTCTTCACTCTGTTTTCTTCTTCTTTTTTTTTTTTTCCAAAAATCCAAATGTTATTTTAGGGTGCAGCCGCAGCTTTTATCTTGTTATAGCCAAAGAAAATTTTGCAGAATAACCTTGAGGGTTTACTCCCCTGACCCACTGCTTCTGCCCCAGTATCTTCAACTCAGTTTGTACATGCAGAACATATACATTTCCTCTCTTACTCCTCACCATGTCTTGTGGTTTCCTTTGCTTCCTGTTCCATCTGTCATTTTTTTAACCCTTAAAACCAGTTTTTGTGCATAAAATTTAATATTTTTCATAAAATGGCTACGATATGGCTGCTTCCTCTAGAATGTGCACATCTACGAGGCCACTTCTCTACAAAACATCAGAGGAGAAAGATTGTTCTTGCTTTATTTTTTAGCATATTCTCCTTTAACGTCAATGCACTTGGTCCACCAGTGCTCAAGCTCTGTGGAAGAAGGTCACATCTCGAACCTCCACAAAACTCCTCAACAGCATGCATGACTTCATTGTCACTTTGAAAATGGCGACCATGCAAGTGGCATTTTAGTTTAGGAAACAGAAGTCAAATGTTGCCACGTTGGATGAGTAAGATGCAGTTCAGAGCCACTTTTGGCTGCTTCTACTTTGTTGACGGGCACATTGTCCAACAGCACACCATCTCGAAGCTGTCCTCTCCTGTTTTCTTGGGTTCCATCAAACATTTGAGTGTTTGTGGACTGTGATGTAAGGCTGTTAGGATACACTTATGCCCCAAAATGGGAGAGAAGCACCCTCACATGTAATCTCTGCCTCCCTCTCCACTCACCTGGACTCATGGCAGCTTAAGCTCACTAGCTCACCTCCAGCTCTGCTCAAACACTGTAAAACTACTCTATGCTAATCCATGTTTTTTTAAACTCAATCGGTACGCTGCCATTTCAAGGTGGAATCACTCAGCCATGGCTTTGACTGCTTATTTTGCTCATAATATGTCTTCAAGCATATAAAAAAACACCATATGGACAGGTTAACAAGGTAAAAAAAAACAACAATTTTACCAGAGGGGGTCTTTAACATGCAGTCCTCCAACCACCAGCACTGACTGTGTATCCGTGAGCCCCCCTGATGCATCACTGGCATGACTGAGCCAGGCACAGCTGTTGCAGAGCCGGGCAGAGCGAGTTTGTGCACTGGTCCAGACTTGCCGGCAGCTGGATTAGCAGTGCAGCCATTAGCATCTGAACCTCCTGTAATGTGACAATATGACAGGGATTATGCCATCGGAGGGCGAGTGGCAGGAGCTGGCAGCAAGAGGAGGGGCATGCTTGGAAGAGAGAGGTAAAATGCAAAACTGATTTTCAGGCAGGTGGAAGGTGTGGGTAGTGTAGGATTATTGGATGCTGAATAGAGAGAGAGAGAGAGAGAAAGGCTAAAAGAGTGAGCAGCCTGAAGTTGCAGAGTGGACAGAAAACGAGAGATTGGGTGGGAGACAAAACAGGATTATGCATACAGAGAGAAATCCTGAATTAATGAAAGAAAACAATTGAATTTGTGCACACGTAAGAAGAAAATGTACTGAGTAATAAACTCCTGCAGATCTTAATTTTAAATATATCTTGTCAAGAGATCTATCTTGTAGCTTTTTAAAAAAGCCGAATACAAAGAGTAGAGTAGATGAATATATGTGTTTTTATATGCAATAAGACACATGGAAATGTTCGCACAAGGACAAACAAATAGTGATAAGTGTGGAACAGTACACAAATTCTGACAATAAGATAAAGTCAGTTATTTTTCTCTTTTCATTGTTTAATGTATATAACATTCAAAACTACCAAGACACTTTTCTACACACAATCCCAAGGAGTTAAACTTACAAAAACAGAAATCTCAGAAATAGAAATTGATGTGCACATTGTCCTGACCTCTAACGTCTTAGTTCAAGAACACTTACTGGGCGTTCAGACCTTGAGTTCCCTCCTGGTGAACAGTCTTTGTAGCGATGAATGGTCTAATTACATCTGTTATTGTAGCAGTGTGGGGAATTGGCTGGTTGCTAAGCAATAAATACAGCTCTGTTGATTTCCTTTTTTCTTTTTTTCTTTTTTTAAACAATAACTTCCAACATCTATGTTCTCTTCCTGTTTTGATCGTGTTTTTGTTTTCCTTCACGATGCAGTCTGCTTTTTATTCCTTCGCTCTTTGATCTGTTATTACTTGTTTTAATATTTTTTTTTGTCGGGAATAGCGTCTCATCTGTTTGCAACCAATAAAGTCTATTATTCTATTGTTATTATAATTGGAAGTTTGGATTACACAACACGGGATTGCACAATGGAAGGCAGTTACGTTTACAATGAGCCTTAAATGTTTAGCGATGTGACCAGTGAGAATGCGTTCTGGATAACTGTTTATCTTCTAATTAGCCTGGGTGTCTTTTATAGCAAGGAAAATGACGTAATGTCTGGCTTCGATGGGAAGTATGTGTCCCTCTGTGTAGTGTTGCCACGTCAAAACAGCTAATTTCAAGTCAAAAGCCACGATTTAGCCATCCATCAATCCATCCATCCATCCATCCATCATCTATACACTGCTTAATCTTCACTAGGGTCGTGGGGGAGCTGGAGTCTATCCCAGCTGACTTAGGGTAAAGGCAGAGGACACCCTGGACAGGTCACCAGTCTATCACAGGGCTACACTTAGAGACAGACAACCAAGCACACTCACATTCACACCTACGGACAATTTAGAATCACCAATTAACCTCAACATGTTTTTGGACTGTGTGGTAGGAAGCCGGAGAACCCACGCTGCACGGGGAGAACATGCAAACTCCACACAGAAAGATTCCGGTGCCCCCACCGGGACGCGAACCGACGACCTTCTTGCTGCGAGGCAACGGTGCTACTAACTGCGCCAGCCACGATTTAGTCACTTGAAAACCTTTCTTCTTCCTGTTGGTCATCTGTCGCTGCCATTGGTTTGCAAATCATCTATTTATCTGCTTCTTAAACTTCCACAGTATCAGGAGCGCCACTATTTCAGTGACTGAACCTGAGGCTTGTGCATGATCCCAGCAACATGGCTGGTTTTATTCTTCTCAGCTAAATACTTGGATTTTTAAAAGCAAGCGTGAGAAATTAGTTGTTGTTTATATCAAGCCTCCCATACAAGAAGCGGCGCCTAAATTATTTAATGAAAGAAACAAAATTCAAGCGACTGCAGGTGAAGGCATAAAATAGAGACGTTAATTATTTAATGAAAGCAATTCAAAAGTGTAATATTTTGTAAAAACCCGGAAAGATGGGGTGATTCAAGGAAAACACAAATACGGTATATATCAATATGACATTTAAAAGCAACAAGCTAATTGATTAAAAGTGCAAATCACAAAATAATCAAGTGAAGGGAAAGAGCACCGTGGGAGCTGTTTATGAGAACAATTTCCCAGGAAATAAGAACCCTTACATTTGGTCTGATTTATGCAATTATGCAAATACTAAGTTAAAAGTCCACTGGCTAGGTTTTCCTGTACTTACTGAAAGCTGCTTCTGCACAAAGTGTCAATGCATAGAAGGTGTATACTGCTTGTATATGTTTTAGAAAGTTTAGGAAGTACATTTCAGGTAATACGAGAAAGTAGGAATATCAGAAGGGGGGAAAGCGGGAGAGAGTCTACAGAGTTGAACAGCAGTCTATCATATATCTGAATAGAAAACAGAGAGTCCTGCTTCACAGATGTGAAGAGAGCGAGGGGTTTGGAGAGGCAGTTATACTCTGGCTGAGCCTGAGCCTCCACTGCCTCTTGAACGTCTCCCTTGAAGGGAACCGATTGCCGCTGACCCCTCCAAACAGAACCCGTTCCTAGTTGCTGTGGTAACCAAATCTGCTGTTGGCCTCCTCATCCAGCGGTATAGTAAGTGCCTCAACAGATTTTGGACTTCAAATAGCCCGCAAAGGTGCTGCACTTCAGCTAGTATGTGATCAGAAAAAATGGGGACAGGATTCCAGAAGGAGTTCCTAACAAAGCACAAGTAGAGAGAAAAGACGAGAGTATGTGATTCCAACTCAACAATTTCTTCCTCAAAAAACACTCTGAGTGTAAAGTAGTTCTGTCAATGTTGTGCCTACTGGATACTAAAAGAAGAATAAAAATTGTTACTGAGTACCAAACTTGTTCTCAGGGATGAAATATGGCCCTTCAAGCCTCATTTTTACAGTTCCACTCGGCAAGTAAGTGAATACATGTATTTCTCAAAAATCCATTACATCCCTGTCATTCTTCTTGTAATGTAAGTTTGTAACATGCCAGTGTCATGTCTTCAAAAGCACCTCACCACTTTAGAGAAAAAAAGTGAAGACTTTAGCAGAACAAGGTAAAACAGGCATAAAAACTAATTAAACATACGGCTACCTTCAGCATAAAGACAATAAGACATATTGAATGCATAAATATATACACGTATATAAAATTGGACAACCTTGGTAATATTCAGATCTGTCTGTGTCCTTTCTTTTATTTTCAACTTTATTCATTCCAACTAGATGACAGCAATTGTTAGGCATCTAGCAAAATCCTTTATATACAACATGGAAGCAAATAGGAATCTTAAAAGGATCTTGGGAAGGCTTTTTTCACATTTCCATAACAATACTGGTCCAAAAATCATCACAGAGAGCGACGAAGACACAGCTTGGATGTCAATATCACAAAACACCTTTCTCATTCACTTTGCTGTTCAATTTCACATCTATTATAAAATGAAATGTCCATCAAAATCTACCTCTACTGTGAAGAAGATAGAACAGGTCAGATTAATGCAACTCAATGTGCATCTCATATGTTACTCAAATGCAACTCATGCAATCCAGATTCAGAAAATAATTACCTAAACTGGTTAGACTGATGTTTCCAGCTGTTTGTAGGAGTTTTTCCCTTTTTTTTTTGAGTTCAATAAATGCCTGCAGTGTCAAACAGCAGCAGGACCCGTATGAGCAACTCCCAAGCAAGAGAGCTGCACGCATTTATGCACTTGGAACAACAGGCTTCATTGATTATTCCTAATTATAAATTATCCCTGACACAGTGATAGGATCAGTCAGGATCGGATGGCAAGTCACACTGTGTACTTTTCTTCACTTCAGACAGGTGAGCCGTCAAACACAGAGTCACAGTTTGTAAGCTGCAGTTAAATCATTTGTGGCAAAGCGGCCGTCCTCAGGTTGAATCCTGAGCTGTCTTGTTTTTTTTTTTTACTGTTGGTAAAGTAGCAGTTGGATTATTGTTGTACGTGGACAGATTTATCAGTGTTTAGGAAATCCTAAATTAAACTGTTTGTTATGTGGAGAATTCGATAAGCTTAGTCTGTTGTTTATTAGTGCATTATTATACATCACTCAATGTGCTTTGAAGCCAACAAAGTTATGTTTCCTATGTCTCAAGAGGACTTCAGTCAGGCAGCAGAGCTCTTTATCATATGCAAAACTGATCATATCTCTTCAAGTCAAGCATTCTTCAAGCTAATAATTGCTCAACTGCAAAAAAAAAATTCAACACTAATTCAACCTGATAGAAAACTGAGAACACAGTTTTAACTATAAGTTAATTCACCATTTTTTCCAGCGATGATATTGCTCCCTCTTGGGTTGTGTCATTTCTTTGTTGTCTTAATACAACCATATGGAAAATTTACATAATGTACATGTAGTGTAAGTCAAATTATAAATCGATTAACAAGCCAGCAGTGTCACATATGCTGTGCCTGGAAACGCCTTCAGATGATACAAATGAGGAGACAATTCTTTTGTCACAGATATGTATTTGTCAGGCCAAGACTAAGCCAGAGATAACCACCTGCCCAATCATTGTAGAGTGGACCCAGTAGGAGCACGCAGCCGTTGGCCTGCTTCCCTGGTTCCCTCCAGGCTGAAGTGCTTGTCACAGGCAGAGCTGCATTTAGATACAATGCTCCATTACATCAATAATAGATAGGAGGATGAAGGAGGTAGGCCAAATAGGATGGGACAGCTCACTCAACAGGAGATGACAAGTCGCGATGATGGGAGGGAGAAAGCGTGTGCGTTTGTGTGCGCACATGTACAGTATGAAAGCGTGTACATGGGGTCGTACATGTTACATGAACTGGAGGTGAACGTGAGAGATAAGATGACAAGCGAGTGCGGGTCTGCTGGATACTGAGGGATGTTGACTTAGTGGGTTTCTGCTACGATGGCACCATTTAGGATCAGACTGACCCAGTTTCCACAGAGCCCATACATTTTAGATAATCCCCGAGGAAACTGGGTCTGCACAGTCTGCCTCCCTTGCATGGTTTTACATCGTCGCATACGGCAGGTAGAGTCAGGGACACAAAATGAAGCACTTAAACGTACATGCTGAATCATGCACGGTTGTGTTAAAGAGAGGATATTCATTTCCCTACCTCTGTTAAACCGCCTTCCTTCCTCCTCCTCCTCCTCCTCCTCCTCCTCCTCCTTCCACATCTCCCTCCTTTTCCCTTTTGCACCAGTTGAAGTGGCTATGTGGCTTTATGCAGCAGCCATTTAAATCATTACCTTACCCACATTGATCCAGCCAGAAGGTAATTGGCTCAATCAAGAGAATTAAAAGCCCGGGTAAGATTGAATAATTCAGCTTGCAGATCAAAAGAGGAGGGGAAGACGAGAGAAAAGAGGATGGAGGGGAGGGGAGGGGAATAAGAGGAACGCTGATATTAACAGTGGATGAGAAAGTGAACACTGCAAGTAAAGGGGAGGGCAAAAGGAATTAAAATTAGAATATTAGCATATGAATGAGACAGAAGTGTATGTGGAGTGAAAACCAGAAAATAGCGCAGCATTATGATACATTAAATGATAGGCAGGGAGCACTATGATTGCACACAGAGAGAAAACAACTGAGGTAAAGTGAAGATGAACGGAAAGATAGCAGTTTTCTAGGCTTCACGCAGGACTCGTTTTCATCTTTTGCAATCCATTTTCCGATTTAGCCCGACGTTCGGTTTACCCTAAAGCCACAACTCTGCTTCGGTAACAACATATTGAGTTACATTTCTTGTCATTTCAGTCCTCCTTTCAGCATTCTTGCTTAGCATCATCTGTCTGAATAGGAGGCCAGCGGTCCTGTTTCACAGCTTCACTGTGACGTCGACGGAATTGACAAGTCATGGTAAGAGTGTTACAGGAGGCGTTAATTTGACTGGGCCGTCGATGAACCTCCCACCTGCTTTCACTGAGAAAGAAGGGTTTGAGAAAGATTTGTTGAGGTGTGCAGGGTTTTTTTCAACTGCAATTTGGGATTTTATCAAGCCTTACTACAACCAACAACCCGACTGTAACGCCATTGTGGTTGTATGAGTTGTCTTTGGTAGACCTGCTTACTTATGTGGGTGTACAGAGTTATATTCAGTCCTGGCAGTTGGCACGTATGAGACACAGATAAGCAAACCTGACACGGCCATTACCCCCAGGCTGATTACGATGAGGGATAAAGGCACGTAGAGAAAAAAAAATAACAGGAGATGGGGGGTTTAGCTTGAAGACATCACTCCATGGTTATTAATAATGTCAATTTGGTGTGGCATTTTGAAGAAAAAGAAGGAGGAGGTGGGTTATGAGAAAATTAGCAAGACATTTTCATATAGTTGAAACCAGAAGTTTACATACACTGTATAAAAAGACATCTAATCTTTTTCTTCTCACTGTCTGACATTAATTTAGACTAAACATTTCCTGTCTTTGGCTAGTTAGGATTACCAAAATTTTTATATTTACTAAACTCCAGAATAATAAGAGAGAGATTTCTTTTACTACTTTCTTCAAAGTCAGAAGTTTGCATACACTAAGATTACTATGGCTTCAAACTACTTGTGAAAGCCCAGATGATGTTGTCATGGCTTTGGAAGCTTTTGATAGGTTAATTGACAACATTTGAGTTAATTGGAGGCACACCTGTGGATGTATTTTAAGGCACACCTCAAACATACTGCTTCCTTTTGTGACAACATGGGAAAATCTAAAGTAATCAGCCAGGATATCAGGAAGAGAATTGTGGACCTCCACCAGTCTAGTTCATCCTTGGGTACAATTTCCAGATGCCTGAAGGTTCCATGTTCATCTGTTCAAACAATTATATCAAGTATAAACACCATAAGGAATGTCCAGCCATCAAACTGCTCAGGAAGGAGACGGAATCTGTGTCCAGAGATGAAGTTTTTTGGTGCACAGTGTGCGTATCGACCCCAGAACAAAAGCTAAAGACCTTGTGAAGATGCTGCTGAAGCTGGTAGAGTGTCATTATCTACAGTGAAACCAGTCCTGTACCGACATGGGCTGAAAGGCTACTCAGAGAACAAGAACACATTGCTCCAAAAGCAAGCAACATAAAAAAGCCAGATTACAGTTTGCAAATGCACACAGGGACAAAGTCCTTCATTTGTGGAGACATGTCTTGTGGTCTGATTACACTAAAACTGAACTGTTTGGTCATAATGACCATTGATACATTTGGAGGAAAAAGGGGGAAGCTTGCAAGCCTGAGAACACCATCCCAACTGTGAAGTATGGGGGTGGCAGCATCATGTTGTGGAGGTATTTTGCTGCAGGAGGGACTGGTGCACTTCACAGAATAAATGGCATCATGAGGAAAGAACATTTTGTGGAAATATTACAGTAACACCTCAAGACATCAGTCAGGAAGTTAAAGCTTGGGCGCAAATGGGTCTTCAAATGGACAATGACTCAAAGCATGCCACCAAATTAGTTACAAAGAGGCTTCAGGACAACAAAGTCAGTGTTCTGGAGTGGTCATCACAAAGCCCTGATCTCAATCCTGTAGAAAATTTGTGAGCAGAGGTGAACTCAGTTCCACCAGTTCTGTCAGGAAGAATGGGCCAGAATTCTATCAAACTATTGTGAGAAGCTTGTGGAAGGAAATCCAAAACGTTTGACCCAAGTCATACAGTTTAAAGACAATGCTACCAAATACTAAGGAAATGTATGTAAACTTCTGACTTTGAAGAAAGTGGTAAAAAAAAAAAAAAAATAATTAAAACATTCTCTAGCTCAGTGTTCTGGCATTTAGCAAATAGAAATGATTTTGGTAATCCTAACTGACCTAAAAGAGAAAAAGTCAGATTTAATGTCAGACATTGAGAAAACAAAGATTATATGTCTTCTTTTTTTTTTACAGTGAATGTGAACTTCTGGTTTCAACTGGATATACTTGTATGTGTGTGAGGTATGGTTGGGATGTTTAATTATTTAAATATAAAGAGATTCTGGAAATACAGTCACAGACCCTTAATGATCTTTGCTTTTAAAGTTGAAATATTCATTGTTTGTTCATTTATTAATGTAGGCAGTAAGGAAGGTTGTGGCCAGCTGTTCAAAAGTCCATGAATGTCAGAGTTGCTTTTTTAATTACACATGGAAGGTTAGAAGGACGATCTCTGCTATCTCCTGCCTCGAAGCATTAACTCATCCTGTAGCTTTTTAGGTCACTATCTTATCTATCGGAGCTGAGTTGCGCCGTTCTGCGTCTCTGATTTCAGGTCATTTCAGTCCACCAGCTTTGGCATTTGTCGTGAACTCAGAAACAGATACAGAAATTGGAATCAGTTTTAACTGGCCAGATGCTCTCGCTTAATGCAGTTCCTCCAAGCATATCTGCAATGGCCTCACAGGAGTCTTCGTGTCGACTTAACTGCAGTCCCGGTTGTGTTTGCCAGCCTGTCAGTTTTCTGCCTCTTTCTCGCCAGCAGTACAGTCATACGAGTCCTTTTCCCACTGCTCTGTTCCCCCGGCTGCTGTGCACACTGCCACGGAAAAAACTCCAGAGGAAATGTCTACGCCTTGAAAGCAACATTCAGCTATACTGAGAGAAGCAACACGATAGAAAGATAGGTGAATCTATAGCGTATGTAAATAGCTGAAGTTTGCATGTCCTCCCTGTGCTTGTGTGTGTTTTCACCGGGTGCTTCACAGCCCAAAGACATGCGCGGTATAGCGCAACTGGGAATTGTAAATTGGCCGTAGGTGTGAGTGTGCATAGTTGTCTGTCTCTTTGTGTTAGTCCTGTGATGGACTGGTGACCTGTGCAGGTTTTACTTCTCGCCCAATGTCAGCTGCGGTAGCCTCCAGGCCCCTGTGACCCTCCACAGGATAAGGCGAGTATAGTAAGTCGATGGATGAATGCTTGTTTGGAGGTGAGTTCGGCCCCCTAGACACTCATGATGCCCACACAGATAAGCCACATACATGGCATCATCTCAATAAACCGGCACGGCAATATCACGGGAATAAAAAGAGAAAAAGGTTAGGATATGCTAAGAAGACAACCAGGCAGCTCCAGAGCATTTTATTGCTTTCCATGCTAAATATTTCACACAGCATGCAGCAGGTTCCTATTGTTCACTTTCTGAATACGCACACACATGCTCTATATTCACAAATTGCTGCTTACTTTAAAGGCTTATTTTACGCTTTAATCCAACACAAACTATAATAAGAAAACCAAACCTGTTTCATTCCCAGGATGTCAAATACTGTCGCTTTCTCTCAGGGATACACACAAGATGTCCTTTGGCATGAGTGCCACCCACAGCGATAGTAATATAGGAATTTTTCCTGTTTTAAAGAGTCTAAAGGAAGAGGTGTGTGTCCAAGGAGACTTGTGTGGGCCCATTTTTTTTCCTTTACTCTCATTTTGTGGCTTAAGTCTCAGTTTTACTATTGACTTTCATTTTTAGTTGTTGTTTGGTTTGGTTTCCGCACCACTAGTTAGATTTAGGAAACACACAACATCAACTACATGTTACTACTTTTTTGTTGCCTGCAAAGGAATGACAGTGACGACACCAGCAGAGAATATGTGGCTACGTGCTCACGGTGTTGAGTTCTTGGATTTTTATAGGGCTATAGAACTACCCTGTATGTTGAAACTGACGCTAAAGGATACTTGATGGTGTTTAAATGTAACTCTCTCCCGGTAATGGACCATGAATTATGGACATGGGTCATACATCACCCTCACGTTCACACTGTAATATGCACAAATTTGCATGTAAGATTAGTGAAAGTTGCTTGACCTCTAATCAAGGGCATGATGGGTGGTAGAAGGATGTGATGTGGAAGATATAGCTCTAAAATACGAGTCAATTTCCTGCGGGGCTTATCAGAGTCGTTTGACTGGCGTGTGAGCAGCGAGTGGCCGTCAGTTGTCAGGATTTAAACTTAGGGAGGAAATGAAACGCTTGGGGTGTGCTCTGAATATCCTACAATGATAGGATAAAACCGAGAGAGAGGGCTGCGAAAACTCACATACCAAATGGTATCACTATAGAAAGGAATGCATGCTTCGGTGGTGTGTTTAGTATTTACAAATCAGCTAAATAGAAGTGGAGCGCTAATCTGTCGTACTTCTCAGCTGGAGCAGTATTAGAGCTTTCCCTGGTGTGTTTTGAATAGATCCAGTACTTTACTGGCTGTGGTGGCTGCATCAGACTGTCTGGATGACAGACACATCTTCCTCCCTTCATTAATCTCCATTTAGTTCTGCACTGGAGGGAGAGAGGGAGGGGAGGGAGCGAGCGAGGCCAGAGAGTGAGCGTTGGATAAGGGAAAAAGGAAGAAGAGCAAGATTGAAGATATGGCTGGCCATGAAATCGAAAAGGAGGCGGAGGACGGGGAAGGAGGGAGAAAAGATGGAGAGAAAGAAGATGAGGAGAACCAGAAATTAATATTGAAAGTGAAGGTATAGTTGCTTAGAAGTGAGGTGAGAAAAGTGAGGGAAAAAATGGAGGGATGAGGGGAGTGTGGATGAGCGAGGAGTATAGGTATAAATTGGAGAAAAATTGAGGCAGGAGAGAATGGCAGGAGGAGGGGAAAGGGAGCCTGCTGTTTGATCTTTAACAGGATTATTTTTCCCTGCTGTCCTTTTATTTATTTGATTTTTCCTCATATTTATTCATATGTAAATGCTGGCTGTGTGCCAGCAGAAAACCATATCAGAGTTCTGCGCTGCACTGAGCCCACTCTGTGACTGTGCATCACCAACACACACAGCAACACTGGGTAATCCTGGAGGGATTTCTGTAGACCTCTGCAGCCCTGCAGTGGGCTTGGACACCGGCAGAGATGCAGCAGGCTTTAGCGGCGTCACCACGGACTGCATTTTTTAGTATGTTGAGTTTTTTTTTTGTTTTGTTTTGTTTTAACAGCTCGACCTTTAGAAAATGATGTTTGACTATGTGACCATCTGTTTGTTTGCTCTCTCTGTGTGTGGAGGGAGATGCTGGTCCAGCCTCTGTTCTGTACACTATCCACCAGCCCATGTTGGAAGACACAAAACTGAAGCGAAGGCCAGCCTGTGCCCGATTATTTTGATTCTCGTATTAAAACCCGGGGCTTGGGATTTGTCTGGTAGTTGTCCTCCGGTGTTGATAAAGCTTTTGAGTGGGCTAAACCTTCATCTGAGTGGTAGGTGCTGGATCTCTGGTGGATATTGATTTGGTCTTTCTCTCGGATTATACAATTCTGGCACTGTTGATTGTCAGGAAGGCTACCATTGGGGGACTATACTTAATCTCTGTGGCCTGTAGCCCAAACAGGATTTAGTTATCTCTATGTTTGTCTGTTTGCTTGTACCACTTCTTGAAGCTTAATAGTTGTTGTTTTTTTTTTTTTATAGGATAAAAAGATCCCTTACAGATGTACGAATACACTAATCTCATTTTGTGTCATGTTTAGATCATTTCTAAGTTTATTATAGCGCTTCATACATGTGTATGTGCATATGCTTAACCTCAAAAGCTTCTCATGTGGGATGTACAAGGCCTTTCCGGTCAATAAGCAGAAACAGAAAGGGCACGCTGAGTCCTCTGTGACACGGCTGTATGCTTCAGAGATTCTCCCACAGATTTAGTATATTCTGCCTCCCTTGAATATACAAACAGATCCAGAGACATACATATAAACATACACAGATCCACGACCTGCAGACCTAGGAAAGACTGCTGTTGTACAGACAGTAAACACAGATGTGTGAGAGATTCGCGAATACACAGTCCATAAACCAGATCGTAAGGTGTGTGTGTGTGTGTCTGTGTGTGTGTGTGTCTGTGCGCGTTCTCCCAATATACAGTGAGGAGCACAGCCATTAGAGCAGCATTGCAGATTGTCTGGTAGGGCGCTCAGGGCCACAAAATGCAATTAGATTCTAGTATAAAATATTTATTTCCACAACACCTACTGTGCTCCAGAGGAGCCTTTACCCACTGCGCGCTTAAATATGAAAATAGTATATAAAGTGCATGCCTGAGAGAGCAGCAGATACAATTTCTCAGTGTGGGCTCGTGCACTGGCTTTGTGTGTCTGCGGGCACAGTTGAGTGCATGCAAATAAGTGTGAGGTCAGGGCATGCTAATAAATGGCTGCTGGTATTCTTATATGTTTGAAATGAATCATATTATATTCATTTCAAACAACTGGGGCTAAATTGCACAGGTCTACATAATGTACATTTTTCTATATGCTTAAAATTGATTTCACTACAGTGAGACTGACTGTTGAGATCTATTTCGACAAAGGGGCCTTAGGTCAACTACCTCTACTGACACATCTAAAAGACCTCAGATTATTACACATCAGTTTATATATCAGAATGAAACATTGCGATCTATGTGCCTATATTACTGTTGGAATTATACATACAAGGGTAGTTCAGCAAGTTCTCGGTATAACCTGGAAACAAGGGGGTACGTAACTCCCATTTTGGGGCCTAATTGTATATTAGAAAGTCTTATATCACTGTCAACGAAAACTTAAATGTCTGAAGCAATCAAAGAAAAAAGGAAAAGAAAGCTTTTAGCTGGTGTGCTGTTGCTTCAGGACAACACGTCCACTCCATCCACACAGCACAGGTGGCAGAAGCAGCCAAATGTGGCTGTTGCTCCATGAACGTTACTCACCCAACCTGTACCGTCTGACTTCTATCCCTTTCCCAAACTGAAATCCAAACTCGCATAGTCGTCATTTTCAGAGTGATGATGAAGTCATGCATGCTGTTGTGAAGAATCTGGAGGCTCAAGATGCGACCAAGTCCACTGAAGTTAAAGGAGACTATGTTGAAAAATAACACAAGAACAGTCATTCTCCTTTCTGGTGAGGCCGGAAACTTTTTTCAGGCTCAAAATACTTATTGGACTACAGATTGTGTTGCATATAGTTGATTAGTGGACCCATGTTTGTCTGCACTCTTGCTGTTCAAGTCAGCCAATAAAATACTCCGATTTTTTGAGTGTTGACAATTTGAAATGACAAAATTCCATACAGCGCCCATTCAGCTCGACCCTTCTCACCTTTCTGAACACAAGCTACAGGGTACATTTCGGTTAGCATGCATGAAGAATGCAGCACATCAGCTGCCTCTTGTCTTCCCTCTGGTTTACAGTGAAGCGCTTAACAAGATTTTATTATTTTTTTTACAGTGATCTTTTGTGTGGGGCTCAGTGCAGTTCACAAACTGGTACTTGATTTGAAAATATGTAAAGTGCAGACACATGTGAACCCTGACCATGGGAAGCGTGCAAGAGAGAGAGAGAGTCAGCAAGCTGTGAGCTAGTTTTGCACTCTCACTGTGTCTTACCAACCATGTGTCTGTGTGTTTGTGTGGGTGGATGAGTGGGTGGAGGCCAAATGTTAAGGAATAAGCAGTATGGACAGTAGTTAGTATAAGGGAACCAAAGTCTGGCTAACAAAGTTATTCTAATCATATTCCCACAGTGCACGAGAGACAAACTTGGGTACAGGAATATGATTTTGTTTTATAAAAAAATCACAAACTGCCCTACTCGTGTAAGGCTTATTTAAAAACACCCATGAATGTATGTACAATATTTCCACTCATGTGTGCGCGTGTGTACAATATTTAAGTGTGTGTTGCACTGGGAGGATTATTTTAGATTTACAAGGCCTGGTAACAATGAGCAGACCCACCCC
Source organism: Stegastes partitus (assembly GCF_000690725.1). Taxonomy (NCBI): domain Eukaryota; kingdom Metazoa; phylum Chordata; class Actinopteri; family Pomacentridae; genus Stegastes; species Stegastes partitus. Next base: position 97,026 of record NW_007578318.1, read on the forward strand.
AGGGACCCACACTCAATCACTATCACAATGAAATGCTGCTAATTCCTATTTAAAGCTGCCGCACAGAACGCTGCCCTCCCCGCTCCCAGGGACCGAGGGAGAGCACGAGGCTCGGAGACGGAGAGGGGAGGAATCAGTGTTTTGTTAGTCGGTATAATTTCTGTTAATTCCTGTCACCGGTTTCATCTGTTAAGTCTCCATAAATCACCCCTCTCCTATCCTCTCCTGGATATTTATGAGGTAACGTCATGAGACTAATGTGTGCGCCACCGGAGAGCAGCGCATGTTAGCGTCCGTGTCATTTGTCTTAAAAGCACCCACCCATGAGCCCAGGCCTCTCTTGCTCAACTCCTTATTGGCGAGCCGCTTAATAATTCAGAAGTTTCAGACGTAAAGGGGATTGCTGTAATTCCCGGCTTGCTGTTGGCAGTCTGTTGTTGTATTAAACGCGTGCAGTAATTTATAGTGTCAGCGCCGTCAATGCAAATAGCAAACAAGGGGCACGAGTTTGTGTCGTCAGAGAGTGCTGCATTCGTTGACGAAAGCGTTTTGTCTGCGTATTTGTCTTTAGTGTACGTTACTGTATGCTGCTTGCACTTCGTACTGCTGCCTCCTCGCCCGTCTCTTGCACATTCATTTAGAGAGGCGCTTTAATTGGACTCAGAATCAGGGACAGAAATCTCCAGCTACATAAATATTTTAGAGGAACACATCGGACAACTCTGCCTGTCTACCCGTTCTCTGCCTTTTTCCCCCTCTTTTGTTTCTCTTTACTTTTCATGCAGACAGGTGCAAAGCTCCCTCTGCATGCACACACAAGCTGCACAGGTTTCCTCTTAGAAGCTGTGATTCTTTTTCTTTTTTTTTTTTCCTTTGGCCATTAAGAAGCATGAATTATTGGCACCAAATCACTTGAGAAATCCAATTTACTTACACACTAGACGCACGCTTGCATGCGAAAGCTGGCAAGCAAACACGCATGCACATTTACAGTGTCTTTAAACTGGGGCGCTATCGTAATTGGGGTAATGATTTTTGCATTATTAATGAACCAGGCTTCATACTCATCTTAATTGAAAATATTCTTTTATCTCCAGCACATGCTCATTTATCCTCCCCCCTAATACAAGTGGTGTAATACATAAACTGTAGATAGCACATATGGTATACGCTCCCTGCATCTGCTTTTCTTTTGCTTTTGAACTACCAGTCCAGCGTTTCTGTCTCCCGTGACTTTTTGCATGCTTTGTGGTATGACTGGGTGGGTTTTTTTTTCTTTCTGTGTGTATGTGTGTGTGTGTATGCTCGTCCACTGACATAAAAAGCACCACATATATATGCAAATAAGTTCACTGCAATAAAAGTGGGAGGATGAAGTCAGGTTGGGGGCATTGGGATGACAGAAACTGAGAAGTGGAATTATATGAGGGTTTATTTTCAGGGTTGAGTGAAAAAGGAGGGTCGGGTATAAACCACAAGATGTCATTGCTAGAAATCCGGGGAGTGAGGTTCCAGTCAGGCACCGAAGCTTCATCATGGATGGATGAAAAATAGAGAGGTGAGGGAGATTAAACATTTAAGGGCATGTGTTGGCAGAACACTAACGACAGGTTGTTATTGACCTGTTCATCTTAGTGCTATCAGTCAATAACCAGCATCAGGATGATGATGATGGATGGACTTTGCTCTCAACTATCCTTTGTGGTGGAAGAAGAATTCAGATTCTCGATTTTAGTAAAAGTACAAATACAGCTGTGTCAAAATACGCAACTGCAAGTGAAAGACCTGCAAGAAGAGTTCCACTTAAGTAAAACTGCTTAAGTATTATTCGCAAAATGTATGTAAGGGGTTACTGGTTTGGTTCCTTTGACTGACGCATGTGGTTGTTTTAGCTGCTGTAAGGTTGAACTACTTTACATATCTTTTTTCTATTCAAGGATACCAGATAAATCTGATGGATAATCAGATGATTAATGGAAGAGAAAAGAACAAAAATCTAAATTTAAATTTTTTTCTTTAACCTATGATTTTTTTTTTTGGTGAGATATTGGATCATTAGAATTTTTAGTCAAACGAAACTATTTGAAAAGTTTAGAGAGAAAAGTCATTACTTGGTGGAGCTGTTAATGACTCAGACATGGAAAATGTGACCCCGACTTCACACTGTGTTTTTGTAAGATATCGGAAGCCAAAAAAAGTTTGACACCACTGGTTTAATCTTTAACAATGTGTTGTTAAACTGTCATATAAATGTAGTAGAAGAAAAGCTCCCCCAGAAAACACTGGAGTGGAAGTCGACATAAAAATACTAAAGTTAAATATCTCAAAATTGCACTGCAGTACATGAGTAAACATACTTAGTTATTTTCCATCCTTGTCAGTCCTTCGTGGCGCTTTTCTGTCTTTGGAGGGCTTGTTTGTGCAAAAGACAAGTTGGAATAGAAATCACTTTGTATGTGTTTGTCATGGGACCGGTGCCTGGATCCAGGCTCGGGGCAGTGTGTCATTAACTCCTCTGGCCCCGAGTGCTGGCTCCCACTGAGGATGTGTCTGTAATGACTGGACGGACGGATGGATGGGTCATTGCCTCCATCGCTTTCCCACCCTCTCTCTCTCAATGTCAGCTCTTCTGCCATCACCTTGATTTAAAATCACATTTCTTATTCAACCATGGACACGGTACTATTTATTATTTCTGGTTTGTTTTGGATGCATTGATTTCCTTTATTCCATTAAATAACCTAAAAACAAATAACTTGAAAATACATCTTCTGTAAAGAAACAGAGACTAAAGAAGAAAAAAAAATCTATAGCAATGCACGTCCACATGCTATCACTGGGATGCAGATAAATAAATCATCTGAATGTATTATGAAGCATGCTAAATAATAAAAAAAACACATGCCAAAAGAAACATAAGAGTTTATCTACAACTAACTTGACAGCCAAGTGACACCACAACAGGAGCCATGAATATTGTACACTGTGGTCTGCTTCAGAATTACTCACGCGTTCCACCCATGACTATTCAGCACCATGGATAGCTCAGTCACAGTGGAGCGCAAATCTGAATTAAAGGGCTTATCTGCAGCGATCGGCACAGTTCACTTGTCTCCAACCATTACCGCCTGCATCTACTCAAGACCCCATTTTCACTGTATGTCCCTGTCTGCAGTTATGTTGTGCATTTCGGAGTTCCCTGCAGGCTGTAAGCTGAACGCCTGATAATAGAGGTCATAAGAAATGCTCGTTCGCTCACCCCGAGGATACAGAAATCCAACAGCCCGCAAAACTTTTACAGATAACTTGGTTTCAGAAAGTTTTTTCTTTTTTTCTTTTTTGGAAGGTGGGGTTGACTTTTGCTTGGATTTGTCAGTCTGCAATTTGTTTACTGAGCACTTGTGTCAATCACAGATTTGATCTAATGGAAACATGGTCACAGGGTCACATCCAAAGTCACAGACATAGAGAAGACTGTCCTTCCGAGAAAACCAAAACCGTCAGTCATTTTCCTTAAATGTCCCCCAAGACAACATTCACTGTAAGAGCAAGAAGTCGTTTAAACGCGAATCAAACTTGTAGTTGTTTCTGTGCTACGTCAGTGTTAGAGCAGAAACCCTTTACATATTTAAAATGTTGTCCTGTTGATAAAGGTGTCAGATGATGAAAAGCTTTTCTGGAGGGTACAGACTAACAATGCATTTTGTTGTTTTATTTATAGGACTTGCTGTATAGAAGGCTTTGCCATTTTATTCTGAAATAAAGAATTCCTATTGTACTTCAGTCCTTGTCATTGCTAGCTTTGCTGTGGGCCTTAAGGGCGTGGAAAGCCGTGTGCTTTTCCCAGTGCACATAGCCACCAGCTGCCACTTTCTACAAGACAACCAAGAAACTTTTCCACGAGGACTTTGTGTCTAGTTTTTTTTTTTTTTGCATTTTATAAACATAAGCAGTCCCCGGGGAATGACTTTTTGAGAAGTTTGCAGAGATTTTCCTGAAGCAGAGTAGCCTATGTAAATTAACGAAAAAACAACAATAATCCTGGCTATTCTGAGCTGAGGTTTTTGGATTACCTGATTATTAAGAGCACAGTTCAGCGTGTCTGTGAGTGGAATTTAATGCCCTTGTTTTGTCTCCTTCGTTCTTCCTCCTCCTCTTTATTTTCATGTCTCGGGCCGCGAGAGGGAAAGGGGGGAGAGGAGCATGGGTGATAATGACTTGTCAAATTAGAAGCGATGGAACCTGCAGCGAGTGTAAACACAATTCGGAATGTTCAGATGACATTTTCCAAGCTGTATTTCTACTGGGGGAGATTAGCAGAGTGACAGCTCAGCCTGAATCTCATGGATCACAGCTGCACAATGGAGAGGGCTGGTGCACACACACACATGCACAGAGAGAGACAGAGAGGGAGGAAATTACTGGCATTTTAATACAACGTTGCAGACTGACACCTGCAAACACAAACAAAGATTTCCCCACAGAAAAAAAAAAAAAAAAATGCAAGCGTGCACATACAGCTCTGCATTTGTATTGTGAAATGCGCTCTCTTCCTAGGCCTTTTCTTCCTAGTCATGGTCCAGGGACCTGGCTCAGCTGTGTATGGATTCATGTCCATGTAGCCTGCCCACACTGTGTCAACATGATGGATGGTGTTCACACACAGCCTCGACTTTATAACTTATTGGGACTTTATTTGCATGTGTTTTCATCGCCAGTAAAACTGCACATGATGTAGGGGAGCCGCACACTTTTGAGTTGTTAAGATATTAGGGGCTCCTGTTTCTTAGTGTTCCATTTTACGCATGACCGTCCTCCCCTGTACAGCAGAAACCGCGAACGGTGTTGCTCATTTCCCAAGTTCGCCTATGAAATAAAGAGCCATTTACGAGGAACAATGTCCCGGCCACCACATCTCCCTCTATCCTGCCCCCGCTATTGGAGAGATACTATTGAGAGTCCCGGGCACATCAATTTGGGCCTCAAATGACTTTCTCCAGCTGGCCAAATCCTGACAAGCTTTCTGTTCTCCTTAAAAAGAGCCCCTTTATCATCAAGAGAAAAGAAGAAAGGATGAGCAAGGGAAAGAGAGAGGGAGAGGGAGAGCGAGAGAGAGAGGAAAGTCAAAAAGCTAATGTCTCAGTGACACCCTTTCGCACACAACAGGGGAAATTTCTGTTCTATAACGGGTTCTGGTTAATTTGAAGTCAATTGGAGAGTTATTAAAAGGATCTGAGCTGTGCTGAACTTGGTCAAGGGCAACAAACCCACCCTGGTTTCTATACGAAACAATAGAAACAGAACTGTCACCTTCAGGCAAACTTGAAAGTTTAGACTTGCCCATAAAGCGCCTTTAATACCGTACTGTATATGCTGATTTCTGGAATCGAGTCTGTTAAGCTTTCTGTAGTTATTTTAGCCACAAATATATTTGCCTGCTCTTTCTTTTCAGAACACCTGCTTAGATTCTGTGCGGGAAAACTCATTTTTGATGATTTGCTTCAGTTTTAGGTTTATTTTTGTTTTATCTCTCAAAGCTTCATGTTGCCTTTGAAATTACTTTGCCAATATGTATGCAAATGTCAACATCTACTGCCAGAAATTAGATTTACTTCATTTCCCCATTGTTCCTATATCCTTTCTGTGTTCCTCAGGTGCAGGTTCAGTAGTTTAATGTTGCACTCGTGTGCATTACGGCACAATTTACAGTGCAAGCAGTACAAGTAATATCGGGCAGAAAAAAATAATAAAGCAAAGCTGCAGAGAAATGGGAAATCTGATTTAATTCACTACTATATGATGAGTGTGTGCAATTTATGTGACGACACACACACACACACACGTGCAGATATGACCAGAATATGTTTTCTAGCAGAACGTAATGAGGACAATGGCCTCAGTTTATAGGAAATATATTGGGAGTAATCACCTATTTCCACATAATCCAAAATTAACAGACACAGCAGTAATAACGTAACAGAAAAATACAATGAAATTCATCTACTGGAACATTACAGACAATATAGGAGACGTTCATTACCTAAAAGTTCATTATCTTACATTCACAAATTGCATAAGGTTTGTAATAATGGTTGTGGTCATTTTTAAATACAGCCTTCGAGTGAGCTTTGTTTAACTGCAGTGAGATCACAATGTTCCCAATCTTCCTGTGAATAATAATTTAAAAACAAAAAAACCAAAAGTGTTTCTAAAGAACAAAATGAGAGGTAAAGCAAGAATATATAATAGATAGTTTTGTTGTGATACTGTAAGCCCAGACACACTAAGTGTGAAGCATTTGTTGCTACAGGCATGAGGCAATGTTTGAAACATAATCAAATTGTCATATTGCTGTTAATCAAGCACTGTGGAATTAGCACATTTCCAAGATTTTGAGGTAACTGGAGACTCCAAGAAATACACAAGAATTAGAGTCTGATGCACAGTTATGGGCCCAATCCCAAACTCTGTACTCTGTGCAAGTTCCTGCTAGACGCATGAAGGCTTTGGACTGTCCCACTGTCAAATCATCAAGCACATGACTGCTACCGTGTGGACTTTTAAACGCAAGTGTGTGTTCTTTATTTGAGGTCGCATATATGCAGATGTTCCTGAGAGACCCATAGTTGGTGGTTGTCCTGCACAAAAGAGCATGAGTGGTTTAGGAAAGAAATGTGCCTCGACATGTATCTGTAAATGGCTGCTGCTGTGGTTATTTTTTGCACATTTAAAGTCGATTGTATTTTAGGTGAAACACAGGATTTATGGCCTCCTGACTTTTAATAGTTTGTTAAAATACAAAACAGGTCTTGATCAACTGAGCAGCTAATTAAACTGCAAATGGAACACTTTCGCTTCTTTAATGGAAGTGCTATCTCAATGATGTGTCCTATTCCTCCCTTTTATACCATTTTGCACCCTCACAAACTCACACACTCAAGTCAAAAGGGGTTTACGAGTTAGGGTGGAGATTAGGATTGGGCCATAGTCAGAGGTCAAACTATTATAAACCCAATTCATAATGAGATCAACTTTAACTTTTGATTTAATAGTCTTGGATTGTGCACCTCCTTTTTATTTTCTCTCTCTCTCTCATAATTAAGAAATAATCACTGCTATGGATTCAATGAGTTACACTGTCGGCTTTAACTTGAGCCCCCTTTTTTGAAATCTATTCTCTTTTCGTCCAACTGGCAACATTAGAAGCCTTCATTGCCTTCATAATCTATGTGTCATAGCTGTCGACAAACAGGCCAAATCAGCGGCCAAAATGCAACCTTGCCATTATGTTTCATACATTAGCATGCACCTTTACCTCCTGTACCTCCATCAGTATCTTTACCTGATGAGTCTCCCACTGCGCCCTTCATTCAGCACCCACACTGTGAAAACCTCTGGTGTAAAATACTTCAAGCTCTCGTTGTATTTTATAGAAGCTACAACAGCAAATAAGCCGTAATTGATTGCAATTAGGAGAAGGGGTAACTTTCAATAAACAAAAGAATAGGACTGTAACAGAACCAAAACACAGTTATTCAATACCTCACTGAACTCAGTTCTTCTTCTTCGAACAATCAGCTCAAACATGCAGATTTGGCCCACTGCAGCCAAGACAGTGGGGACATTTTCCAAGTCTGGCATTGAGCTGTTCAGCTGGGGGTTGTGTTCTAGCCGCACGGCAGCAGGCCTGCCAGATGTGCTGCTTGTATGCTTTATGCGGTCTAAACATCACATCATATCACAGTTTCACTTTTTTGGTTTTCACTCTTTGTTTCTCTCTGCCTGCGTTTCCAGTCCTTTATTATAATTCCATACTTTGGCAGAGTTTAGTTGTCTTCAGTGACATGGGAATACTGGAAATAATTAATTTTTTTGCACCAAGGCCAAAAGATGACCAGTAGTTTTAACATTCCCTTCAAAAGCTCAAAGCAAGATATGTGAAGAACTGCTGGCCAGATGACATTGGATATTCATGATTCCTCCAAAGATGTCACATATTTTTCTTAGATCATTTTGAAATATTTCATTCATCAAAGTTTCACAGGTAGCAACAAGTTAACCATATCTCCTCATACAGTCGATGACAACATGAAATAACTGCAAACATTTAAGTAGATAAAGAACGAATACAATAATAATAGTAATAATAAAGATTATTGTCTTTAGATGGCTTTGGAAATAAAAGAAAAAGACAAAACAAATTGATTTCTATGAGATCATCTTAACACAAGGGAGCCAGTCTCTGATAAAATATTTTTTCCATTACAACATGTTGACAATTTCAGTTATTGGATTCAGGAGGTTATTTGTTTTAAGCTAAATCTATGTTTTTATTTACTGTATTTGTTATTTAGTCGTGACAGAAAGTAAAACACTGCAGGAAGAGCAGATTTATTCAAAGAAGACTGATGTTCCCGGTCTAACTCTGTTTTTTTGGATGGAGTGCAAAGGTAGTTCGCCATCTTTAGAGAAAAATTATCTGCGCTGCTCCACATTTGCATATAAATGAACAATGGTAAACAGTGAAATATGGAGTGACACAGCACAGGCAGAGCGATTAGAAAAACAGATATTTGTTATTCGTCCATGCTGAAATTTTTCGGTGCGTTTAGGAAGGAGACAAAGACGGAAGTGATTGGGTGGCTGCTCCCGTAAGCCAATTAGCCAATCAGATGGAGCTGTGCAAAGTAGTGCAGGCACAGGCCTTGATGTTTCACATTTCAAGACTTAGACATTCTGTCTGGCAGATATTACATAACTCTAAAGTTTGCAGTATAAATTATTTGTTTGTAACTCAAGTTCTGAAAGGGCTGAAAAAATAGTACCTGTTGGTGTAGGTTCTGGCTTCACAAGCTAAACTATAGATTTTTATGTGATTTTTAAACTGACATGCAGGATAGGTCTGGTATAAATTATAATTTAGGTCTTGTTAAGCAAAAATAATGGCCCCAGTGGACACCAGCTAGGACCAAATCAAAGCCCAGCTCCATCACCTGTTTTTTGGGGGTTTTTTTGTCTTCAGAAGCTTGTTTTCTCGTCATTATGTACGTTTTCTTCTTACATTTTTACAACAGTGAAAACTACATCATGCAGCGACATTTCAGCTTCAAAGGGCCTCGGACCGCAACGGGATTCACACGGCTTATTTTTTTTCTTTTTGAACTGAACAGTTTCCATAGAACCGCTTGATCTGAGCGTCCTGTTTATAAGATTCATGCGTGGCAATAAGAGCAATTATTCTCATGAGAAAAAAAATTGTATGCTTTCGTAGCCAAGAAAAGAAGAGCAGAAAAAGAAAGAAGAAGAACTGACATGGGAAAGAACAAAAATAATGGCGCATTGTGTCAGTCCTGAGTACATAATCGATGATTGACATCAGCTCTTACATTCATGCTTCACAATCATTGGCTCACTCACAACTGTTGCTATCAGCTGACTTTTTACATCCCCGTGGGGTTATGTTCTCTGACAAAATCTTCATTGCTGCTTGAATTTTTCTTTTTCTTTGAAAGAAAAGCCCTTTCAGCCAAATGTAACCACTTGCTATAAATTGTCAGTGTTTCTGCAACAGAAGTTTGCACATGATTTATAACGATGCTACTTAATATGCATTTACATTGAATATTATCATGTGACTATGAGGACTTTTGATGTGTCAGGATATACAGTTGGCAGCACTAGTTCTCCAGGCCAGTGCTAGAGAGCTGCAGAAGAATGGCATCACCATTTTTCATTGTTACATCACGTACTTCATGTATGTTGCGATTTTTTCACTAAGTCTGTTGCACTTCGTCACATTTTGTTTGCATCAATACACCAGCTTTACCACCCCGGCCGAGCACAACATCTTTTTTATAACAACTGTTATTATCATTATAAACTGAAAATATTGATGGATGAAATGCCTTTACAGTAGCATTCACCCAAGTTCAATTCTTTAATTCTTTAAATGTGTACTTTTCATTCGAGACCAACTAGCCTGGAATAAAACATTTAAAATCAGGGGGCAGTTCGGGACACACTGTGGAGCTAATGGCTACAAAGACAAAGCCGGTGATTTACAGAGACAGCTGCCACAACAGGTTAACACTCAGGTTGTGATCAACTGTACTGATCCTTGATTAAATAATCTTAAGGCTAAAGTAGAGAGAAGCACACAGAGAGAGAATGATGTCCAGGTATCGAGCCTCGCAGAGCAAATTGTAACCGACCCATCTTGAATGCTGATGAGCGAGGGTTAGGGAGTTTTCAGTAAGTGTATTACTTGGCATATTCAGTTTTCAAATTTTGCAATATTTCATATATATTCCAATTCCTTGTGCAATATGTTATTAGGTGTGATATTATTTTATAACCTCAGAATTAATGCAAGTATTACTTTATATTCTATACACCCATTTTAGCTTACTTACTTAATTTCCAGTAATGTATCACACATATGGTATTGCTTTTTTTTTTTTTTACAAAGTTTTCCTCCCATTAAGTTTGTTTGTGAGCAATATCTGACAAAAGAGTCTCCTTCAGGCGTATCTTATCTTACCTCATCTTGTCACATCACATGATTCGAGTGTACAGACATTATGGTACCTCCGTGTGCAACACAGGAGAATCGAGGTATCTGCAGAAACATCGTGGGTGGTCTTTTCCCACGTCTTGCTATCTAGTGTAGTGAACCATTTACTATGGTTTCTGCACAATTACCTTGAGTGGTCAGCATGCCTTCTGGGCCATACCTGTGAAGCCAGAAAACCATGGAGAGTTACAGTCCATAATGAGCCTTAGCCATGACTATATAGATGAATTCCAATAGTGGATAATGGTGGTCGTTTCTTTACCATTATACAAGATATGCATCCTGTTAGACAATTATGTGATTTATATAGAGGTCAATTCTACACAATAGCAAACAAAAAAAGGGGATTTTTCACTACAGTTCTTAAGATCAGTAAGAAAACCTTTAACAGAAATGAGAGAAAAGATTGCGGAGTGAGCGGTAACAGTGGAAGATAGCGATGGAGTCATGTATGTGGAGTGGGCGTAAACTGAGGAGGAGAGGAAGAGAACGAGACAGACGCAAAGTTATTAAGTATCCTCATCCACATATAGATCACCCAACGTCTTCCTGGCCCTGCAAGAACCCCGCCGCCCACCCAACATCTGATAATTACACTTCATTAGGAGAGCAGGTAGTGATGAGAGAAGAGAGGCCAACTACTGATGGCGACATGAGAGGCATGCAAGTAGGAAGCACAGCGGAGTAATACGTATAATGTCACGAACGGATCATTGGAATTTGATTATGGAGGGGGGGGGAAGAAAAGCAGGAGTTGACTCAGGTGACACATAGCCCACTCCGCTGTGTGTGTTTTTTTGTTTTTTTTTGTGAGTGTGCATTTGCTTGTTTGTGTGTATGCATGAGAGTGGGTAAATTTATTCTAGCTCAAGGGTCTGTATTTATTGCCTTGGTTTAGTGTCACAAGAAGACGGACAGGTCTGCCTGGATGCAGAATGTAATAAGGTTTCTGTGACACACACGCGCATATCCTGTAGCTTGACATTCCCCCCTCCTTGCTATTTTTCTTGCGCCGGCCATACCTGTGCCCTATACATCATGCGATGTAGCAGTGTTAGGGCATCAGCAGCAGAGTGAGCGCCAGGCGGTGAAGGAGTGCTGCAGCTTACAGTGCTGCAGTAAGATTCAGAGGAGCAGAGGCCACTTTCCCTCAGACTGACAGCCATGTGGGAACGTGTCCGTATGGAAACATCCTTTACAGTACGGGCTTGTGTAAGAGTGGCTGAACAGAATCGCAACAAATGTGTGATGTCCCAGAGGTGCAGGGAGGAAAAGGGAGAGATCCTGTATGTGTGTGTCGATGTGTGTGTGTGTGTGCTGTCAGCAGAGAGAGTGAGAGGTGGGGACTGCAGTATTCCTCCAGCGGGAAGCATTGATTTTCCGGCCCAGCATGGGGATGTGGGAAATGTCAGCCTCTAATTGAGTTGATAAAACCGTTTTGAGTCTCAGACGTAAATATGGTTTCCCCCCACAAAAGGCCACCACATTAGACAACTCCCATTGGGATGTCTGTAAGGAATGAAAGGTCTCCTTGTTGTGTGTGTGTGTGTGTGTGTGTTTACATGTGCATACTTTTATGCATGTGGGGTTTCTTTATCAGGCAACACATGTACGCTAGTCAGCGCAGGCAAAGCAAATGACAGGTGTGCTGCCAGTGGATAAAGTGTTTGCTTTCATTGTGAATAAGGATACCCACTTGTTAGGATAAACTGTTTTTGTTGTGGCAGAGGGGGCAGAAATGGAGATTGTTGTGTGCGATACAGAGGTCATATCCATTAGAGGTGCAAAAGGTGAATGAAGAAAAGCATGATTGAAGCCTCTGCTGTCCCTGCTGATTAGAAGATTGATATGCAGAGAAGGCAGAGGACTCACCTGCAGCCTTCAGTGGAAATTCACCCCAATGTCAATAGTTGGTGGCCAAGCAGAGACGTTGTGTAGACACCCATTGGGTTTTCACTTTTTCTTACATGTCTTCTTCTCTGTCTTCTTCTTGGTTCTTCTTTTGCCAATGCAGCCCAAAGAACCAGATGGTAAAAAGTTTTTAAATTTGGCACAGTGATCGTCCCCCACTCAGTCCTCGGAGTCATCAAAGTTGGGTTAGCCCTTAGTACAGGTACAGTACAAGGTTGGAGGCTCGACTTCCGCCTCTTCCATGTGCCAAAGTGTCCTTGAGCAAGACACTGAACCCCAAGTTGCTTACGATGGCAGGCCAGCACTTTGCATAGCTGGTGGAGGTGCTATGCAATGCTAAAGTTCTCTGTAAAACCTAGCAAAGGTTAAAAGGCGCTATTTAGAATATGAGCCAACCATTTATCACCCTTTTGGAAAGTTTTATGTCTGTGCTTTATATAGCTAACACCACCTACAGGTTGAGGTTAAAGGTACTTTTGTGCATAAAACTTTTGAGCCATATGCCCAATTTTCAAAAATGAGGTAAAGTTGGATACCTGAGATGAAGCCAAGATCAGTGCACCCCAACATCCGTTTCTGTCAGATGTGATTTTCTGCTATATTGGATTTCATAAAAAAGAAAAGTTTTCAAAAATTTCACAGGACACTTTTTCTTTTTTTCCAATCTTCACCAACATTGGCACAGAGGATTCCCAGACCAGGCCTCTCAAAAGTTAACTCACAGATTTTGGATTTTCAAAAGTATTTCTTTCATCACAACCAATCAAATTCCCATTTTTGAGTTAAAAACATGACTCTACTTACAAAAACCAAATCTGCTAATCGACAGTGCTACTTTGTATAGTGTTCATCAGTACATTGCTTAACAGTTAAAGTGATCAAAGTCTAAAGTTGCCAACACATACGAGAGTGCACACGTGACTGTTTTCATCTATAGGCGCCCTGCTTTCGATATCAGGAGTGATAATTAGACAGTTTTTCACACTTTATGCCACATGCACACGCTCTTTCAGTTGCTCTCGCGTTCATATGTACATAAGTGCACGCACATTGGTGGCTAAGCCTACTGGTAATTACTGACATAATTAGGCAGACAACCATTCGTATAGGGAATGCACACTCGTCAAAACACACGCACGCAGATACACACATATACACACAAAGACACACATTACTTCCCTGGTAATTAAGAGTATTAATTACAAGCATAGCTGTCCCTGTGAGGCTCTGTATCACTCACAGACTGGTACGCAGCAGGGTTCTTATTACTTTATCTCACCATCACCACTTCCCTCTCGCTCTCTCTCTCTCTCTCAGTCCCAGACACATGCACTCACACACACTCAAATATACACCTGCCGGATCAACAAATGCTGCCTAATTAGTCAGAGACTGATAGCTGGCCATAGGTTAAAATCTAGTAGCCTGGGAACTGAGCGAGATCTGCTCACTACAAGTAGAACAGACCGCTGTGCCTGAGGGGCTGCGCCAGTGTCTTTGATTTTTGTCAAATGTCTTTTCAGCCACTGTGCCCTCTGGCTCACTCTTTTTTTTTCTTTTTTTTCCTCTTGCACCTTGTTGTGCTGCAGCAACTGAAGCAGGTGTGTACATTTGACAGATTAAGCCGGGAGATACAGTTTTCACCTGTGCTGCACGTGTTAGGTTTTATCAGTAAATAAATCTTTCGCTGTAGTTTAACCTGGTGTCTGAAGTGTGACATTCCCAGTCAGCTGAACTCGGCCTGCACTCCCTGCCACCGGAGCTGTGGTACGTCTGCATCATTTGGAGTTGCCCGACATCATTTATGGAGATATTTTAACAGTTAATTCCCAAATGTCACAGCGGTTGTGTGTTTGGATATTGCGTGAGTGTCTAAGCTGTCTCTGCAGAGGCCAAGGTGGCGCACACGCCCTGAATGTGTGAACAATGTTAAGATGGCAGCAGAGGAGTGTGTCTAGCACCAGCTTTACATGGAGAAATTTCAGTGGTGCAATCGTCGCATGCACAATATGGAGCAAAAATGCATAAACCACCTTAATAAGTATTCAGTAAACACCATACAATTAGCGTATACTCGCATGCTGTGCATAGCTTAGTGTCTCATTGCTAACACAGCTATTTAAGGGAGAGTCTTCTAATAAATTAAAAGAGGATTATTGTGGGGGTTTAATGACCTGGTAATCTTCGTACCTTTCATATGTTCTTGCAATGAGAGCGTGCATACGCTTCCTTGTGCTGCAATCACACCACTTTTTGTGCGTTCAAACATGTGCTGATGAATGTCTCCCTCTTTGTGTTTCTCTGCAGTGGATGGCTGTACAGACTGGTCAGTGGACTACCTAAAGTACCGCGTGCTTCAGGGCGAGCCGGTACGACTGAAGTGCGCTCTCTTCTATGGTTACATCAGGGCCAACTACAGCCAGGCGCAGAGCGTGGGCCTCAGCCTCATGTGGTACCGCAGCTCCGGCCTCGGCCACAGCGACTTCGAGGAGCCCATCTCTTTCGACGGCGTGCGCATGAGCAAGGAGGAGGACGCCATCTGGTTCAGACCTGCCGACCTTCAGGATGTGGGCCTCTACTCCTGTGTGTTGCGGTAGGTGTGAGGGTGGAGAGAGAAAATGGTTGGAATGCTGCATGAAAAATGGATTCCAACAGAGTGCATAATTTAGTTTTAGTGCAGTCTTTACAATCTGATGTTTTATACTTGCTGTTCTGTACTGTACTTCGTGTTTTTGAGGCCAAAGTCCAGTACAGGAGAGCACAATACAAGATCTATCATATCTAATCCAGAAGTTAGTTTTCTTGCCAAGACAATACCACTCTCGAGTGTTAACTTTAGAGATGGAGCCAGGAAACTTTTTGCGTAGCTTAAAGTAAAGCAAAGAAAATAAGAATAAAACAGCTTATGTCTGTCCTCTGGGTTCAATAATATCCCTTCTAGCACTTCTAAGACTCAGTAATTCAAGTGTTGTGTCCTCCTTTCATCTGCACACAAACATACATATAAAACTGACTATATGCTGTTTAAGGAGGACTTACACTGCCCACCTCATATCAACCAAAGAAACATTTACTGCACATAGCTCTCCACAAAACTCTAAATAGATGATTTTAGATTTGGTTTGTATTGAGCTTAACTGAACAAGACGACACAACATGTAAATCAGTGAGCTTTAGATGAAGCGATTCGTATTTGGACAGAGTCAGTCATGTCTAGGCTTATTGCCATCCGCTCCGTACTTAACGCAGAGATATGAGAGTAGTATTCATCTTCTCACTTAAGCAGATAAGTGGCAAGGAAAACACTTCTGTATCCTCAAAGGTGACATAATCTTCCATCTCTCAATTTAAATCAAGTGAAATTGGTTTATTTCATAAGCAAAATTATCTTAAATCTTAAAACGTCTCGTAAATTAGATGCCATGACTCTGGTGGAGCTGTCTTTGTGCTCTAGTAGAGAAAAGAGTGAAATATAAATTATCGTGGAACCGCAACTAAAAGTTGGGGCAATTTTGCAAAAAAAATTGCAATCTCAACACAAAAAGTCAGAAATAGTCTTTATGGAAACAAGTTGTGGGTCAGATGAGGTTAACGTTGAGCTGCTTGACCAACCAAAGGCGTGTTTGGGAAAAAAAAAAAGAAAAGTGAGAAAAATTCGTGTGTTTACTGCAGCAGTTGGATTTGCTTCTTTTCGCTTCAGGAGGCAACAAGAGATGTATTTTTGCCCAGGGGTGCCTAAAGTTTTGCATGAAAATCTATGCGGACACAGTGAGAAAACTGAATGCAGACACAAGCAACAACACAACGTCCCACATGTACACACACACACTTCAGTGGGCCGTTACAGAGTGGATTTTCCTAATACAAGATGCATAATCATGTGGCAGTAACTTATTAACCTTTATGTTGGAGAACATCCCTCAATAAACGGCTCATTGCAGTTCTTCATTTCAGAGAGATTTTAATAAACCCTGGTAAAGGTCCCTTAAAGACCCAAAGAGGCAGGATACATTGAGTGTGACCAGGGGGAGTGTGTTTGTGTGCAATTAGACCCCAGCCTGTACTGCATTTCATTACTGCACTCTGTAGCCCAAGCTGGCACCGACGCTCTCCAGTGTTGACTCGCTCTAAATTAATATTTCCTTTGATTATTGACAATTTCTACAACAAGTCCTTATTCAAATGCCGTGTTTGAAATTCCAAGAGTACTATAATTCTATTCGGTTGTGAGTAAAAAAAAAAAAAAAAAAAAAAAGTGCCCCCAGCTCTGTGTTTCTCAGTCTGCTTGTGTTGAGCTGGGAGGATTTCAAACTTCTCAGATACCCTAATCAGAACACTGCTAGAGATTTGCCTCTTAGCTGAAATCAATTGTCTTTTTGTTAGGGAGTAAGCTTTTGAGTCACACATTGGAGCACATATGACCCAAACACTCTCCCCTCAAACTCCCTGCAGGCAAAAAGAGGAGCCTTTTCCTCGCCAGCTACGGATTAAACACAGAATATGCTGTAGACCTTAATTTATCAAAACCCCAACAACTGAATTACACCTTCTGTTATAACAACCTCCGCTAACATTACTGGAGGCGATAAATACTACATAATCATGTGACGACAGAATTGAATCAACACCTGCCTGACGTATTGTATCATAAAATTGGTACAGGAAGCTTTGTAGGGATAATCTGTATTCCAGGACTAGTTTGATATTCAGTTTACCTCTTAGGTGCCTAATAGTCGAACCAATTAACCATAATGAGCTGTTCGGTTTGAAGATTCTCATCATTAATACATCATGAGATTCCACATGCAATTAAAAGTACATTATGTGCTGTTGGTAATATAGCAATTAAAAATTTGCATTATTTCTCTTTAAGAAATGTTATTTTAATGTCAGTGTATTTATATTGTTATAGATTTTTTTCTTTTCTTTAAATCTGTGTTTGGTTTGTTTAAAATTTTTACAGTAATGGTAAAAATCTCAGTAATTTATGTTTAGTCCCCAAAACAAGTCAAATAAACAAACACAAGACAACATGTTGGGGAATGGACTTTTTTTTTTATATACAGCAACAAAAAAACAATACTTTCAGGCAATTTCATAATGTTTTTTGCTGTTTTTACTCAATATGTTGCTCATTTTTCACTGCAGTGTAAAGTCCTGCACCTCCATGGAAACAGCTCAACCATGACTAGAAGTAGAGAGAGTTAAAAAATAATAGTCTAAATAAGAACTGTGCAGTATAACATAGTTATATTGACATAAATCATTAAAAAGCTAAAAGAAAGAGATGAATTTCTTTGAATAGTTATTTTGGGAAAAATCTGGAGAAAAAAATGGAACTAACATGTACAATATTTTTGGGTTACAAATACTGGAAAACAGTGTGTCACATTTTTAATTTGTTTCCATACTTGTCGCCCATCTGTTTTGTTCCTGTTCAGCCAAATATGTTCAGATTTTTTGTCACATGAATGTTGGTCGCTGCCGAGTTACTAATAGCTGCTCAGCTGCACCAAAGAGCTTAGAATTTTTATTTTTATTTGTTTTATTTTTTTTATTTTTTAACAAAATCTGTTCAGTGCAAACAGTTTGTTTTTGGTGACTTTTAAAATGTGATGTGTAAAATAAAATTATTTTGATGAAATATAACTAGTTTGTTTAGTTTTCAAGACAGAGGCCCACATCACAGATGAGCAGTTCAAAACCCATCTAGTAGTTTGGGGGTTTTTATCTCGTTTTTACAGAATCTGGCTGATAGGTTGTATATTTTTTTTTGCAAGTTTTTAAAGACAACATGCATTCTGGGGTTTGCAGGATCACGTATAAACCTATTATCAGATTATATGATGAACTGCAACACAATGCTGCCACTTTTACGAGTCTTTAGCTGTCCTTGATACATGAAATAATTGTTCCTGAAGAAGATAATGCCTACAGAACAGTTACCTACCTTACCAAAGCAAGTGGTTTTCACAGTTTACTGTATCATAATTCTGTCTTATCTTGATGTAAACACCCTCAAATCAAAGTCAATAGTTTAAAGTCATAGCCATTGTACTAAACGCAAGAAAAAATGTGTTATTGTTCCAATATAATCTGACGTCATTATATATATAGTTTCCTACAGCTTTGGTGTTGTGTGCGGTCTATAAATGGAGGTAAATCCATCTGCATTACGTTCAGCATTTCACTGAATCCCTCCAGATGTTTTGCTCAGAAAGAGATATGGAGGCACACCGGTTGACTACAGTGTGTGTCTGTTTGTGGCGCACATATACTGCACGTGCTTTTGGTGTCTGCATGTGCGAATGGTTATCTTTGTCCTTCTCTTTCTGGAAATTTAAGTCTAATTGCCAGTTTTCATGTGAAGGTGACTTCATTTACATAGCAATCTCCATGTGCTCCCTTTGACTCTCTCCCTCTCTCTTTTTACTCCTCGCTCTTTCTACGCCTCTATTTCCTCCGCATATCAGCTCGCATGAGGTCTGTAACACTAATTCAGATCCATCAAGCTTTCATCCGCTCTTCCTCACTCTGTCACTGCCATCAGTCCCTCTACGTTACACCTGATAAATTATTTTGTAATAATTCCAGTAATGAGTCTGTGTTCTGGAGTGGGTGAAACCTGCGTGCGTTTCCTTCCCGTGATTACATTATCCCGCATGTTGGATAATAACGTGTGGAGAATTGCAGCCACCGTGACCTGCAGACTAAATATCCAAAGCAACTACGCTCAAATAGAATGTGACAGACGTGAAAGACACCACAGGACTGTGCATCAAGCCCCGGCTGTCCATCAATCAAGCGCAACCGCCGACGCCTTCCCACAATGCCACCGGGTGCCTGCTGTGAATATTTAACATGTAGAGATGTCTCCCATTGGCTCCCCGGGGACTTTAATGGCTCAGGTGCATGACTGCGAGAGGTCATCTCTGATCATCTCCCCATTATGTCAACAAGCAGGAGGGAGGGGGGATTGACTTTGTAGGTGTGTGACTTTGCTTACATGTATGTGTCCACGAGCGCATGTTTGCGCTGTTGTATTTGTTCTTTAGTCGAATGTATTGTCCAAGTGTACTCTGTAAGCCTACAACATCACATCTTCCCACTCTATTCCCACTAGATGGGAGGTATTGAGTCGATAATGTTACATTTCAGCACTGAGAGGGCATAGCACTGTTGCAGTATCTTGCATCTGACTTTTGCTTCCTACAGCATTTTCTAGATGCCCTTTTAGTCATCTTCTGTGTAGTAGAAGTATACAGTATCTTTTCTTTTTTTTCTCATTCCAAGTGCCTCTGCTCTGCTCATTGCTATCTCTAAGCCAGTCTTCCACAGCTGCATGTAGCCGCATTCGTCTTTTAAACACATGTGTGTGTGTATGCAGGTGTGTGTATGTCTCTGCATCTGTGTTTTATGGCCCCAGGGGGGTCAGAGGTGTTTATGTGAAAGGGGTGACTCCCTTATTGCTTCCATAACCTGAGTAGATCATATGAAACCCAGTCATTTACGGTGAATGGGAGCATCTGGCCAACCGTAAATGTAATGTAATGAAATGAAATGAAAGCCCATATGGTTGTACGCCCAGCCTTCCGACCGAGTGCCCGGCTGAGTCAGATCGCAGCCGGGCTGGAGACAAACGCAGGCAGACATACATTTATTTATTTATTTTTAAAGTATGTGGACTTTTAGGGTGGGGCTGTTCGTCACGGTTTGGACCAGGCTGCTGCTGCTGCTGACACTCTGATCCATGCTTTCATTACCTCCAAACTCAATTACTGCAATAGCATTCTTCACGGTACATCATCCTAAGTCCTTACCAAACTGCACTGCATCCTGAGCTCTGCTGTTCACCTGTGTACTCATTCCCAATCTCACAGCCACATCTCCCCTTTATTCTGAACTTCTGTTGGATCATAAAGCTCTTCATTTACCTTCTCCAACCCTGCACTGCCTCCCACAGTCTCCACCGTGTGACACAAGCCTCTTGTCCCCGCTATTTAGGAGCAGACTTGGGTATAACGTGACCTGCTTCCTCCCTCTGCAACATATTCATAAAGTCATTCAACATTCCTTCTTAAAACTGATTTAAATATTTGTTTTAATGACTCGTGCAACCTTGTTTTTCTGCTGTGGTTTAGATCTTTTGGTTCTCTTATTAAGTTTTAATTATAGATATAGATTTTGCACAGCTATTAAAGCAGCATAGATGTCATACTTGGGTTTTGTATGGAGTCATATCTTGGGAGGTGGGCACAGTGGGATAGCTTTGTGTCACCGGTGCTAGTGGCTTTACTGACGGTGGCTTTGATGATGATAAGGAAGACATTAATAAGAATAAGACTTTGTGGCTGGATAACAAAGCTAGTCAGATAGCCGGATGATGTGTTGATGGTCGCTGGGAAAACACTGCAGGGGGTGTGTGCAGTGAGAACCGACTCCTTGTGATGACCGAGCAGCTTTCCCTTCTGTGTTGTGAGACCATCTCAGCGTTTGTCTCTACTCTGATTAGCACTCCCTTACTCCCCCCATAAATCCAATAATGGTCATGAGCATTCAGCATTGACTCGGGAAAGCTGCTGAACACGTCATTATTGTGAGCCCCGCACACGCAGGGGAGGGAGGCTGAGGAGGCCCGGACAGAGGACGGGATGGAAAAGAATGAAGATATCTAAAAGAGTATCAGAGGAAATACACATAAAATTCACTTGTTTACCCATGTGAAGTAAGAAGATTTGTTTTCGTTTGTTTTGTTTTTGGTAAATTACTTCATTAAGATTTTTTTTCTTTGTCTTTCTTTCTGTGCTGTAATATCAGGAGTGTTACTATAGCAAAGTGGCACAAGACAAGACAAAGCAAGATTGAATCAGATGATTAATATAATTAAGATGAATTTTAAACTCTTTGTCTTGTTGTTCTCTGCCAACAGGAACTCCACATACTGCATGAAGGTGTCCATGTCTCTGACTGTGGCAGAGAATGACACGAACCTCTGCTACAACTCCAACATGAGAAAAGCCGAGAAGGCCGAGCTGAGCAAGAGTAAAGACATCCTCTGTCCTGACATAGATGACTATGTTGAACCTGGCAAAGACCCAGACATCGTCTGGTACAAGGTGGGATTTATATCTCACTGAGCATGTTTGTTAATATGTGATAATAACTCCACTGCTGCATGATTTGTCCATAATTTGTATACTTGCCTGAGGGTTCATTGATATTTGCTGTGTGTGCTGTATGCTGTTATTTGTGAGTGTCTGTCTTGGTGATTATACAACCGAGAAATATTCCTTCAATGGTTCATTGGTTTGTTTTCATCTAATTTCTTGGCCGTTTATGTTTAAAAAGCCTTGTTGGAAATGTGGTTCCAGATCACTTAGGCAGATTATGTATGAAGGCAAATGATGGCAATGAATTACTTAAGCTATGTTTGCAGCGTGCCACACCATTGTTAGAGCCACCCAGAGAGAATGAGGTCTGAGCAGAGGGCAGCCGCAGAGATGGCTTTCATAATGAACACAAAACTTCTATGGGAAGAAAATTGTGAAATGTCATTCTGTGCCCTGTGGAGAGAGTGGATGCCCTCCAAATGCTCCTGGTCCCTGATCTTTATTCAGCATGCAACTCCTCCTCCCTCACCTGGGTTCTTGCCTTTCCCAGGTCAGGCACGGCCTGCGGACAACAAAGTGCATCCCGGAGAAGGGCTCAGGCCAGACTAATCACAGGCAGATCAGCAGTAGATTAGCTGGCCGGGCTCGACCTCTAGGTTTTTCCAGAATTCAATTACGGCCTGGGTAATGACTGGGAGTGCTGGAACCCAGAGTTATTTGGACCACTGTGGAGCCGCTGTGATTGAATTCGAAGGTTGCCGGGAGCAATGGTGGAATAGAATCCACCAAACCGTCGTTGTCCCTGCCAGAGCGCCGAGGAGCTGAAGAGAGCATCGTGTCACCAAGTCCCTCATTGTGTCTGCGCGCACATTCGCTCACACATTCGCACAGACGCAGCACAAACATACTTATTTTGCCAGCAGAGAGTACTGTAAATAAAATTCCGTGTCCTATGTGGCCTCAGCAGAATATTGAATGGAGAATATTCAGTTCAGTGCAATAAATCCTGATCAGATAAGTAGGATAATGGCCAAGCCTTATCATTTTACCGTATGGAACTTTTATGTCAGACTGCCAAGCCATGCATCCATACCACTTTATCTACTTTCTTAACACTCTTTGACGTTTTTAAAGCCTTTGTGTCGAGCTCAAACCACTTGAAATCTTATGGATGTAATTCATTATGAAGCAGAGTGAAGGTCTTAAATCTCATAATGTTAGGCTTGCCCAGAATATTTCATTTCTGCCCACGTGCAGTCCACAGTACCTTTCCATCTGTCCATCGCCAGTTATTTTGCATCTGACTGCTCAAGTGATATATCAACAATAAGGGGTTTTTGTTGCAGAAGTTTTGACCTGCCTGTCCTTTTCTTATATGCAGGAGTGCCGTCCCAAGCAGTGGCGTGCCAGCATCATCCAGAAGAGAGACATTCTGTCTTTCCAAGAGGTAAAGGAAGATGACATTGGGAATTACACCTGTGAAATCCAGTTTGGTGGTTTTCTAGTCAGAAGGACGACTGAGCTCACAGTGACCGGTAAGTCCTCAGAGGAATTTTTTAAAAAGTGTGCTTTTATTTTTGTGGAGGAGCTTTTTATAAATTCTCCTGATAGCACTTTATGTGGTAAGAATGAGACGAGCAGCAAATGTGGCAGACGCTTGATTAAAAGGACTGAATTGCAACAAACGTGCACACACACCCGCTGAGCACTGCAATGATGTCCTGCTGCTGTGTTAATTGCTGGGGGAGGTTGAACGCTGTGGCCTGGCCTCCATCCCTTTCTCTAACTCAGCACTTTCCAGTCAGCCGAGCAGTGTTGAAATATTTAAGGTTATAGGCTAAACCCCTTCATACAGAGAGCTAAAGAGCCAGGACCAAGGTCAGGAGATT
Source organism: Stegastes partitus (assembly GCF_000690725.1). NCBI lineage: Eukaryota > Metazoa > Chordata > Actinopteri > Pomacentridae > Stegastes > Stegastes partitus. The sequence continues at coordinate 120,509 of NW_007578318.1, forward strand.
TACCGTACACTTACTCTTTGTTTCTATCCTCCATCTCTCTCTCTCTCTCTCTCTCTCTCCTTCTCTTTCGTTGCCTTGCCCAGCTGCAAGGTGAACACATGACAAATAAATGCATTCATGTGTTGAGACCCTGGAATGGGATGCTCTAAGCTTGTGTGTTCTGCCAGGTCAACTGTTCTGATTAGGGTTGATGAAAAGGTCAAATCTATTTTTTCCCTCTCCTTTTAAACCAGTCTTGATAGCCCCACCTTACAAAGTCTAAAGGGTACTGATCTCTTAGATGCCACCTATAATATTGTGCAAACTAACATGACTTCATCAAAACTAAAGAATAGAATTGTGACGGCATTGTGTAAATATTTTGCTTTAACCAGAGTCTGTAACTAACTAACATGTCCACACTCTTACGTGGAAACATGAAACCATTATGGACTCAGCTGTGACCAACAATAAAGTGCAAATAATTACGTGACTTTTCAGCTGAAATGGAATGAACTGCAGGCTGTGTTTAGTAGACATGCATGAAAATAGATTAAACATGTCAATAGTATTTACTTTACTACTGACACGACATAATGATTGATTTTTTTTTTCTAAACAATTCATCAAAAAAAAAATCAATTAATCAAAAAACAAAAAGCATCGACACAAGCCTCATTCTTTGTTTTAGGTCGACTGTCACACAAGGGTTGTAAATCAATAGCTCAATTTGCAATCTGTAGAAAGACCCGAGGGACAAACAATAGCATCTTCATTCAATAACTGATTGAATATTAACACAAATTGAACCCAGGGAATAATCCTTGTGCTAGCATTTTATGTCTTGGTCAGTGGCTACATGATATAGGCTTCAACAACATTCCTACCACACATCCCTTCAGGGCATAAGGTTACTCTCCTAATCAACTCCGGCCTTGCTTAAAAAAAAGAGCTCTGGCCGGAGGTTGTTAGCTGTCACATGGTACTTTGTCATGCTAGCTAAAGCCAAACAATGCTCTCTGCTCATGGGGACCGCTTCCTGGGGTTTCTAAAGTATTAAACACTAAGAGGCTCCACCCGGTGGCGCAAGCAGGTACTACAGCTAATACGTAAATGCAATAAGTAAAATATGATCAAGGAAAATTGTATTAGATATCATCCATCCATGCACTAATTATTGTGGGTACATAAACGTTTGCTAAACGTTTAAGAAATTACCACATTTTTTGTTATCATTAAATTACACTACATAAGGGTACTTCAAAAAATTCTGGGCTTCACCTGAAAACAAGGCGTAACTCCTATTTTGGGGCATAATTATTCACTATAAAGCTTTATTTCATCCATCCATTATCTATACACCACTTAATCCTCACTAGGGTCGCGGGGGGGCTGGAGCCTATCCCAGCCGACTTAGGGCGAAGGCACGGGACACCCTGGACAGGTCACCAGTCTATCACAGGGCTACATATTAGATATCAGAAGATGTTAAATATGAAATAACTCAAAAAACCTAGAAACCACTCAGAGATCAAAGGGTTATGCTTTTAAAGATGTCTGACTTTCAATAATTTCAATAATTTACGTACTGTCCATGTTGAGTGTGCGTTTTTGTGTAGTTTTACAATTGTGTAAAAATGCTTTAGTTCACACAAAAAGCATTTGATTAGTATCTTTAGTGGTGTTTATTTGTGTGGCTGGTCATAGCTCTTGTTTGATATGAGGGGTCCACACATGTGAGGTGCACAGGCTATTTTCTATCTAGCAAAGATCAGGAGGAAGATAACTACCTGGTACACTGTTTGATAAGATTCCTGTGCTACTGGAGGTGTGGCTTCGAGATTGGCTGCGGTTGTGATTGATGGAGCAGCATTTTGTACACAGCAAGGTTCAATCATATGAGGTAGATTCAATAAATTTGATTTTATCACCGTTACTATCACAGTAGAGTCTCCCAGTTGATCAGTATTTCCATAACTCACTGTAAAGGACCTAAACTTGGAGTTCTTTGGACGTCCTTGTGAGAAGTAGGTCCGACTGGTCCTTCCGGCCGTACGTTAAAATTGCTTCAGATCACTTGTTTCCTTGCATTTTTGTTTGTTTGTATTATTCTCCCAGGTTTCTAAATATATCCTGTTGAGATTTCTGCTTCCTATCCTTTATCATTGCCACTAGTAGAATTTCAGGATGATTCCAGCATTTAAAAAAAGACACTCTGAACCAACGTGTCTCTCCAAAAACAGCTTCCCACTTGAAGGTAATCCGCCTTGCTGGGAACTATTTTTTTGACCTTTAAGATGAAAGCAACATCTGTGGGCTTTGCGTGGACATTTTGTCCCAAAAGACACACTGTTGTTGTGTTTTCATTCTATATCAAAGACAAACTAAATCCCTTTCACCTTTTTGTGCAAGAACAGTTCCTCTGGGCCAGACTCACCTTTTAGTGATTCAGATAAATTTAATGTTTTTTTCTGGTTTTCTCTGCATTCATGCTGTCTGTCCGATTAACATTGTGTTAGGAGTTTAATGTTTAATGCAGTTTGATGTTTTGGATATACACAGTTGTGTTCTATACAGTGTTTGGCGAGTGGATCCCATGTTGGCCTTGTGCTCTGAGTACCTTGGCTGTATCCTTGTGTGTTTGTTAGCCTGTCAGCGTGACCTTAATGTTCTATAATGACGGCAGCCATAAAAACTTTATTGCGTTATAAATATACACAGTCTGCATTAATGTTACAGAGAGGAGAAAGGAGCGAATGGAAAGAGGGAGCGACAGATTCAGAAAGAAACATGTGTTCAACTGCCATTCTCTTTCCATATATGAGCCCTTCCATGTCGCCTGTATGCAAGGGAGACATGACAAGAGCCAGAACAACAGAACATATACAGCTTGGAATTGTAAACTGTAGGGAAAAGCAGCCCTTTGAGCCTGTATGAGAGAGTAAGAAGGGAAAAAAGAAGTTACATTTTAGATTTTCTCTCACGCTGACCCTGTTTTCCAACGTTTTGCACTCTAAACCAACTATAGCTCCTTGCATGCATATTTAAAGTCCACTGTATGGGTTTGTTTACCCACACGGAGCCACACAGACACAGCCACACCCTCCTTGAGGTACCTTGATGTATTTTTCCTATAAAGAAATTTCAATAATTAGTCATCAAAATAAAGGAAGTCAGTTTATTTGACACCCAGGATGTAATATTTCACATCTTTGGTGCAGCGAAAAAATAAGATAAAATAACACCACTGGCTAGATTTCTTTTACAGAATCACAGTAAATGCTTATCTCCAGCCCTGTGTCATTACCTATGCTGCTCCTGCTATAAAAATATGGCATACACTGCATTACACACACACAGCATTTAGCCTTATTACCGTAGCGGGAAACCACCTCTTTAAAGCTATAGTATCCTGCTAGAATTAGATTAGCTCACTCTCACCATGGGCTCATTTCCTTTAATAAACCTACACCATCATCCCCTCAAGTGGGCGTGCGATTATCCACATTTTATCACATCCTGTTAAAACCGACATTGCCTGGACAGCAAGCATAAAAGGCCAAACTACGTCTAGGATCCGAGGGCTAATGTTGTAGTTTATTTGATAGGCCAAGAGGATGAAGGAGGTCATTAAGTTTAACTGATCTTAAATATAGTGCAATAGACACTGGCCTCTGCTTTGACCCTGGCTTGCTGCAGATTGTGCGAGTGTCTTCCTTTCTGACCCTGCCTCACGATGTAACGGCCTCCATTAGAAGCAGTAAAGGAGGCGCTATCTGAACTTGAGGTCAGTCTTGTAATAGAGGTTAACTATGGGCATAAACACCAGCTCACGCAGATCAGGCTGATCCAGGAGCCCCTTAATCAGGCGCTGATGCTGCTCAGGTTAATAAAAATGTGAACCAAACCCCTTGCCTCACTGTATGTTTAAGACACGGTGCATTTGAATGTTCTTATCTCTTTCTGTGCATGTGCATGCAGTGGAGTGCAGACTGTGCAGCTATGGAGTGCATATTGAGAGCAAAAAAAGAAAGAAAAAAAAACACCATTATCAACAGATGGAAAGAATTTGTTTTCTCTTTCCCCTCTATAGACCTTCACCTCCACCTCCCATCTGTAAAGAGAGTGCCTTTCTGTGTACTCTTATAATTGATTCATAGCAGCAGCAGCAGCAGGTTTGCTATTTCCTGGTTCCTCAGAGGAATGCAGAGTGTGGTCAGATTAGTCTACACTTGTGTTTACCCCTTCCTACTATCAGAGAAACAAGAAGCAATGCCTCAGATGAAACCGCAACCCACCTGTGATTAACCGATACATCCATGCAGAGTAAAGGGCCGCTCTATTTATTCATGCTCGTGTGTTTGTCTTCTTAAAGTTATATATGCATAACCAGGAGACTCTGGTGCGATATGTCTGTTTTTTCTTTTTTTTTATTGTACATCTGAATCATTTCTGTTCAATTTTTACGGTTCTCCTAGGCCTCATTCCAGCACTGTGATGGTAATGCTACAATAGTGTAACACCAGATAAAAGCCCTGTTCAGCTGATGTATGCAGCTCCCTCTGCGTTATGTAGGAAGGAAAATATTATACAGAGAGAGCAGAAAAAGGATAAAGAGAACAAGGGAGTGAAAGTGACTGATAACAGCAGAGGAGAGAGGGAAGAGATAGAAAGAGGGAAAAAGATGGAGAGGTTGGTGCTCCTGTATCTTATCTGTATTCCTCGCCAGTGTTTCCCAGCAGAAACAGTGTGTCCAGGACTATAAACAGACTATTATCCTAGTGTTTATCACAGTGCACATTACCGTTTGCCTCTGTCGGACTTACTGTAATGGAGTCGTTTGGTTTGATGGATGCCTCAGGCGTGGGTTTCTATCTATTGCTCCCATTATACCTCTGTCTGCATCCCTTCACTGTAGAAATGTCTGCCTGCACATTCAGCATAGCCTGCAAGCATGGTGATTGAGGTTATGGCCAATGTAAATGTACCATTTGGCACAGTGAATTGGAGGTGCAGAGGGCAAGAGGAAATCGAGGGGAGGAGAGGAATCGTCTACCTTACATTACCGCCTGTAGAATATCCACAGTGAGAGAGGTGACGCTTGGGGGAAACTCACTTTATGTACTGTGAATAAATATATTTATGTGTGGAAAATAAGATATGTGACTGTTTGCGCGTGGTATTTTGTTTGTTTGCATGTGGCGCGCCTTTTTCTCTCCGCTCGCCGTATAGGAATGCACCGTGGGCTGAATTTCACATCCTCAGCGGGCGACGCTTTAAGATTCATCTATCAGGGTTCACGGTAACCTGATTGCCCTTGCTTCCTTGGGCGCCGGCTCGCGTTCGAGCTAGGACAACACCGCACGTGTGACGTGCACGTACGCATGTCAGAGGAGCGAGAGTGTGCGCGTTTGCGTGCGCGATGAAGAGCTGAGGTGTGGGGAGGTGATCCGGGACGTCGTCTCATCGCAGTAAAAGGTTCCTTACAGTTCCTTCTATGGGGGGTCACCTTCAGAAGCACGAACACTTCACGGCCTTATAAAACGTTACGGCCTGTGTGCACGTGTGCGAGCGTGATTTATATATTTATTTACCGAGGTGATAACTTGACTTTTTACCTAGCCAACTGGACGTAAACTCAGCGGATGTCGGTGGCGTCTGAGGCTGAGGCAGTCGGCGGAGACGCGAGGAGGAGAGGGGGCCGTCGTGGCATCCACACCTCCTCCATCTGTTTTCCGTCCTCATCTATCGTGCTGAAGGAGGATAGATGGATGGAGAGGTAGCGATTAGCACTGATATTATCCTAGAGAGCGGGGAGAAGAGGAACGAGCATGTGTGTGGGGGGGGAGGGAGAAGAGATAAGAGGTGTGGGGTGAGAAAAAGAGATGGGTTTTTTTTCTTTTTTTTTTTTTTTGCTCTCGCCTGAAACCCTCCTCTATCTCCGGCTCTATATGCTTGAGCCTCGCGTGAATACGTCGCGCCTCTGCGATTCTTGCTGGCCTTGTCATGATCGCGCTAAACGCTAAGCCTCGGCTACTGTACATGTCCTTGGAGAGAGGATGATAAAATCACACCTGAGATAAGTGTTACTCCAGCAGTTGACTTTTCCGAACTTCACCTACACACATGCATGTGCTTGTGTGTACAGACACTTCCATCAGTCACACCCGAGAATGGTTAGTGCACACACTGTAAAAGCACTTTATATGTTCGATGTGCAATACAACCTACTGTCTGTCACATCCATTTAGCGTGTAGAAGGTCTGCTGTGAGGATATCTGGGGGATATGCGGTTCTGCATGCTGATAATTTTACCGAGCAGCCCGGTTACTCATGTTATTGCCAGCACAGGGTGGAGCAGAATGTCCCATTATTAGTTTAAGGTCAACTATCACTCTCATCATTAACTAATCTCCCTCCCTTTCTTTGTCTCCCTCACCCCTAACCTCCCCGCCCCCTCCCCGTCCCCTCCCCTGCCTCTCGAGTGTTCTCCAACTCTCTTCATCACTATTCACCAGCTGTCCTCTTAGACTCTAAGCAGGCCAGAGTTCACATTGTTTTAATTCAATTAAAATTGACATCAATCTGCATGTGACGAATGAAATTTACATACTTCACAATTAATCTTGCCTGACCTACCCCACTCCACCCACGTACACACCCTCAGTCTCTGGTTATTATCATTATCTGGGCCTACAGGGCCGCAACCAGAGCATGAGTGAAATTAAAATTATAATTCCATCTTCTGAAGCCTTTTGAAGTGTAGGTCAATAATTAAACAGTGTTTCTCTGTGGCTGGCAATGCACATCTGGAAAAGGCATGCTACGGCTGTATCCTGGAGCCATGCGGATTGGTCTCCTTTCAGTAAATGCCTGAATAAGATATTCAGCAGGTACATATTGATCACACTGATGTTACTTATCACAGCCATAGCAGATGACACACAACTCCACATTTCATTATCTCCTAATAACATGAGCACTTTAGACAAGCTGTTCAACTGCTTTAAAAACCTCAGACTCCTTAAACCACAGAATGGCCTGCAGTTAAAAAGAAAAAAAAAAGAGTTGAGTGCAAGCAGCTTTCTTGTGTAAACACTGCTCAAGTACAAGCCCAAGCAATTATTATTGATGCAAACACCTCAGTAGCTTCACTAAAGCCAATCTCCACCGTCTCTGGTATATTTCAGACATTTTATGTTTTCTATCCCAGTCAGATTCAAAAACAAACTACAGCTCTGTGCTTTTCACTGGTACTTCTGTTAAAGCCATTTGAGGGTTTCAGCTTATCTACAGCTTGACTACAATTGCAAAGTTCAATCACATCACTCCAGTTTTGAAACATCTCACACTCGTTGATGACAGAATTGACTACGGGTCCTTCTCTATGAAGCCTGTAAAGGTCTGGTTCCAAATTATATATCTGACATGTTTAAAGTGTACCAACCAGCCAAATGTCTGAGGTGATAGGACTTGTCTCCTTCAAGAGCTCTTTGAAAGAATACACCAGTTTTGATTACTTTTATGTAACAGTTTGCCCTATACTTTGAGCTTTAATGATGATTGAGCATAATGATCCCTAGACTGGCTTTGTTGAAAGATGACACAAACTTAAAGACAGATATTAAGGAATCTAAGTCTTTACAAGAAGGAGCTTAAAAATGTTTCCTTAAATATTTTTGCATTTCCTTTAATGGTGTTGTGGCCTCAGGTTACATCCGGCATACTTCTAGTTTATAAACCCAACACCTTTTACACATTGCAAGAGTGCTTTTTACTTTAAATTGACAAAATATAATCAAAGAATGCAATACTTACAATTTCTTTCCATTGAAGTTGTGCTTGAGATGACAAACGTGAATGGGGGCTTCACTGATATTTCTGAATTATGAACACAGTTATACAATAAGCCCTCATAGACACAAGTTGATGAGGGGTTCATTTAAAACAAAACCGTTTTGGTAAAAGCAACAGCAAAGACATCTTTTTTTTTTGTCTCTAAAAAACTAAACAAAAACTTCCGTGGTCCTCTCATCCACAACTTCCGCCTCTCTGCATCTTTTGGGAGAATCCGTGCCATTTGGTACTTAAAACGTGTGGAACTCTGCAGGTATCTACATGGAACTAGACTGTTATTTGAGTTCGCCTTTACAAACTGCCCTTAAAAACCTGCTGAAACGCTGCAGGTGTAAGCCCACCACTCACTGCTGCAGTGCATCCAATGTAGTGACTAGAAAAACAAAGCGTTGCTGTCGTGCGCGCTCCTCCTGATGTAAATCACAGCTGTTAGTGCTTCCAATCCTCCGTCTCTGGAGAGGACAAATCTAGGCTTTCTCCTCCTCTCTGTCTTTTTCCTCTATGTAGCCTATTACGATACAAGTTCAAGCAGCCGTCATTTTGCTTCCATTTTGTTCGCAGGTCCTGCTCTGAAACACACGGTCCTTTTAAAGTGCACACTGAGATGATGGTGAAGATGAAGTTTGAAGCCTACATGTGAATTACATTGTACAGTCTTGTACCTTAAAGCAACAGCAGCGCTCCACCAGTCACAGTTTTAAACACAACAGAAGCCGCAGTAGCGATAGTGGCCTAAGTGTGAGGTGTACTTTATAAAACTTGCAGGGACATTTTGTGGATTAGTATGTTGTTTACCAGCCTACCAGCCTACCTGCCTCCTATGCAATACTAACCTTTGTTCCTCTGATCTGCCTATTCATCTTGACAGCATTAAGCAGTAACGGTTTACCTACGTCCTGACTCACCTCTGCAGACATTTATCTTTCCTTTCCTTTCCTTTCCTTTCCTTTCCTTTCCTTTCCTTCCTTTCCCTGTGAACACCTACCTGGTTTCAACAAAAGATACGCACACAGTTCTGTCATAACCAGAACAGTGCCGGCTACAGTGTGGTTTTCATGACAGGATATGAACCAGCTGAAGGTCAATTAGAGGGCCCTAAATAACCCTCTCATTATACACTGTCCTTAAGAAAAGAGACTCCAGAAAGCCCTCTGTCCAATTAAAAGATAAGAAGGTGACCATTAACAAGCACAGGGGATGTAGACAATAGAAAATAGAGAGATTGATCTCAGCCACAGAGCAAAGATGGACACATGCAAGATCTGACCTGTTCAAATTAATGAGGAGGTAGTGGGTGTGTTTGAGCATCTGTGGGTGTATTTGCAGACACTTTAAGACATGTGTTCAAGTGTATGTACGTAAAGCCAAAAAAAAATGTGATTAGTGTGCACATCCAACCTCACTTGAGCACAGGTGCAGGGCATAGAACAGTAACAAAGGAAAAGAACAGTAACTAAGCAAATGGAGAGGCTGTCTGCACACTGATTTTCCCAAGCTCCAAGGTTTTCTTGGAAATTTCAGTGTGCTGTCAGCCTCCCTTTCAAATGTACAGTATGTAAAA
>NW_007578318.1:130950-184496 GCF_000690725.1 Stegastes partitus
TGTGTGTCAGAGTGCGTGTGTGTGCGTGTCTGAGTGTGTGTGTGCGTGTTTGTTTTAGTACATGTCTACTTACATCACTGCACCTGTGCATCTGCTGCACATGCCTGTGTGTGTGAACTGTATGTACACATCCATGTATGCCTGCCCAGCTGTGATAACTGCAAACAAAAGGCAGACTTTCTGTTCCACCTGTTCCTTCCTGAAGCCAGTTGCCACTTTAGACACACAGGTGTAAGTCTCATTGCATCTGTCAGCCAGAGAAGAGCTGCTTTCCCCTGAAACAGGCAGTGCACCAAAAAGACAGATGAGATGTTGGTAGTTGGTGCCAGCAGCACCCACATAACAGTTTTCTTTGCTACAGCAATGATTAGGTGATGGGTAGCCAAGCTACAGGTGGTCAGCAGATATGTAGGCTGATGGTGTGGGTGAGATCATGTTGATGAATGTCACTGATTGACACATTCACCTCAGTGAGGTTACACTCTGACATTTCTGTCTAGCTAGTCAGATGCTCAACAATAGGAAATGTTGTGACTCATCTGTTGTCACTGTGGCCATGTCTGCTCCTCACTGTGTCTAGCTCGTGATCAGATACCTTTTGTACTTTAATCAAATTCGTGTGGAACAATGAGCTAAAATGTGCATTCCAGAAGAAGACTGAGTCAGTCTTTATTACTGACTTGCCAGTTTGCTGCAGAATGATGTGGGTGTAAGGAATGTCATGTCATCTTTTTCTCATCCTGTATATGGTCAACATTTTTTTCCTTTCCTCTCTCTTCCTTCATTCTCCTCTCCCCACCTGTCTCCTTTCTCTTCTCCACTCTCAACTTTTTTTGTTGTAGCTCTAAAAGGTAGGACGTATAGACAGATAATTGCTTGGTTGAGAACTCTTTCCTCATCCTCTTTCTTTTTGTATACTCTCTTCTCCTGCAAACCCCTCACCTCTGTCTCCACATATACTGCTCTCTATCCAACTGTCTCTCTATTTATTTTCTAATCCTGTCTAATAAGCCATTTAGGAGAGAACAGAGACAATAGCAACAATGCTCAACAATAACGTATAGGAATATTATCTCAGCTCTGGGCTTGTGTGGCTTTGAGTCCCAGTGTGGCGCAGTGAGAGGGCTGGGTCTATTCCTGCAGTTGTTGTTTAGCAGTGCACTGAAGCAGGCTTTATGCTGATTAACTGCATCACATCTGATGGATTCCCAGCGACCTCTCCACCCCTCAATATAGCTCTGGGAGCCTTTCAGGGGAAAAAGGCTTCCCTTTTTAATTAGACAAGAATAGGAAATCTATTAGTGAATGCAGACAAGGCTCAGTGCTGAATGAGGGATTGCTGAGTTCCGGCGATGTTGAACTAACTACAGTCATCTCCCCTGCCATTATTGCATTCACAAGTAAACAACTGATGGCCTCTTTGTCTCTCTCTCGTACCCATCCTCTGATGTGTGAGAGACAATTTAGGTATCAGAAGTCAGGAATCAGATGGGGTTGTTGTTAGAAAAACATAACGTACTGCAAAGTAATTAATTATTGTTGAAATATTGATCTCAGCAATCAACGGGCCTTTTTAACAGCAGGTACTTTGACTTGTCATATTAGGAAAAGCACAGGTATTACTAATACCATTAACTCCAGTCCATTTATGTGTCCCAGTAAATCATGAGACTGTGATAATGAGTTTGAAAGCACAACACGATGATTGCAGTTTGGTGGCTGTAGATCAGGGATTGTTCCAGACATGAAGCTGCATCCACAGACTCTACGAGAACAGGCCTCTTAGGGGTTAAGGCTAGCAATGCTATATATTATTCAAAACGTTAAAATCTCCTTTAAAAAAACAAGGCAACAATGAATACTGATAACAGGTGTTGTGTGTCTTCTGTTGGCCTCACTTGATTGATGTCATTTGTTTGGAGTCAGTTCCACCCGCAGGCCCCTGAAAGAGTAAGTGTTCAATAGCATTTCAAACATGTATTAATCCACAGCTGGAAATAGTCCCCAATAAATGCACTAATTATTGTGGGTACAAGAACGTTTGCTAAACATTTAAGAAATTACCACATTTTTTGATATCATTAAATGACACTACATAAGGGTACTTCAAAAAATTCTGGGCTTCACCTGAAAACAAGGCGTAACTCCTATTTTGGGGCATAATTATTCACTATAAAGCTTTATTTCATCCATCCATTATCTATACACCACTTAATCCTCACTAGGGTCGCGGGGGGGCTGGAGCCTATCCCAGCTGACGCAGGGTGAAGGCAGAGGACACCCTGGACAGGTCACCAGTCTATCACATGGCCACACTTAGAGACAGACAACCAAGCACACTCACATTCACACCTACGGACAATTTAGGGTTCACCAATTAACTTCAAAGTGTTTTTGGACTTGTGGGAGGAAGCTGGAGAACCCGGAGAGAACTCACAATGCACTGACTCCATGCAGAAAGATCCCGGGTGCCCCCACTGGGACGCGAACCAGCGACCTTCTTGCTGCAAGGCAACAGTGCTACCAATTGCATCACCTTGCAGCCCACCTTATTTCACTGTCTACGAAAACCCAAATGTTTTACACCATTAAATAAAGAAGGAAGGTTGAGCTGGCTGCTGTTGCTCCAGGACAATAGATCCGTCCACACAGTTCGGGTGGCAGAAGCAGCCAAACGTGGCTTTGAACTGTTGCCCCATGAAACTTACTCACCCAACCTGCACAGTCTGACTTATACACGATCCTCAAACAAGTCCCACCAACATGGCTGGCATTTTCAGAGTGATGATGAAGTCGTCCAAGCTGTTAAGGGGTATCTGGAAGCTCAAGATGAGACCTTCTTCTGCAGGGACAGCGAAGCTTGAACATCAGTGGACCACTCACGTTAAAGGAGATGATGTTGTAAAATAATGCAAAAACTTTCTCTTGTGACGTTTTCTGGTGAAGAACTTTTTTTTGACGTACCCACGTACAATTTTGACATGCATTTAAAGATTGAAGTCTGTGGACATGTGGATGAATGCCACGGAGCACAGAGGGCAGTCTATTGTCTAAGTAATGAGAGACGCACGGTTGTTTTTGGCCTTTTCCTGGATTTTGTTGACAGTACAACAGCCTTATCTTTTGATGGAAGGGGCAAACACACAGTGAAGTGTCCACACTGTCATGTAATAAGCCGGCATTACACACACACTCTTAAATCCTAATACAGTCCTTTGGTGCTCATGCAGTTTTCTGCAGTGTATGTTGTATAAGACGACACAACTTTGATAAATAAAAGACTAGAGAGGTCTTCTTCATAATCATGTTATATTTATGTTGAGGAACAAACAGAAAAAAGGGAGCAGAGAGCTTTAGCGCCACAGCACTGTCCCCGGCCCAACCGCTCAGAGACACAGCACAGCTTCAGTGTGTGTTTCACAGTTTTTAAAAAAGAAAAAAAAAACTCTTTAATGTTTAATATTGGGTCTGAACTTTCGCTGGGAAATGTTTGTTGAATGATTTATTCAAAGTCTTGCTTGTAGAGAGGAATATTTGTTTAACAATCAGTTGCAGTTCATGTGAGGATGGCCTTAAAAGTGCACACTTCTCCCCTGTTTGTCTGGAGTTGATTGAATGCTTCCTAATGTGGATTGTGTGTGTGTTTGTGTTTTCTACATTATGATTCACTGAACTCAGGAGGCAGATGCAGGATGAACAGTGTCTCCCTAAATGCTTTGCTTTGCAATTCTGCACACTCTTCCACACGCCTTCGTCTCGTGGCATCTGGGGCGTCTCGCTGGGATAACATGTTACATAATTAGCACCAAATTAACACTCAATTAGGCAACCCGTGTTGAGAGGGTGGGGACAGACTATCTTCAGAGGCTTCAGAAATCACATCAGAGCCGCATCCGCCACCTGGTCTACTGAGAACATACTACATATGATTTTGCATATGATTTTACAATATCCTAAATATACTATAATTACTCCACTCTAACAGTTCAAACAGAATGTCTGCTTGGCTACAATGTTCAGCAATCCCCAGCAGATAGAAGGATCAGAGATAGTGTGCTCCGGTAAGATGTGTTTTATGTTGTTTCAGCAAAAAGCTTTAATTTCTAAATTGCACCAGGTAGATTATGATATTGTGCTCCTCCTGAGAGTTAAGTGATAAAGAAGAAGTCAGAAAGTTTTCGCTAAAGTTCAACTGGAAAGTGTTTCTTGGCAAGTCCATCTCCGATGGGGGTAAGATCCTTCTGTGTTATGAGGCCAAACAAAATACGATTTCATCTGTTGTGGCCTTTCCAGGAAGCTACACCGATAATAAGCAAAACTTTCAAGACCCCCTTTTTCACTTTTAAATATGTACGTTTTGTTAGCAGTCCAGTATCTTGTGTTGTAGCTGTCTCTTTTCTCCACAAACTCCTGCAAGCAACAGACTACAAAGAGACAGAATTAACATCCAATAAACACAACTAGAAAGTCCTTGTTGTCCCAGATTATTCCTTCATTATGCAGTCTTGGCTGAGATAAGCAATCCAAACATTCAAAGCTAAAGGGAACAATATTTTTTCTTTGGACAGCCGTACAGGAGCGCACAAAAACGGAAAGCACCTGCTTATATGCTTCAAATCACAAACTTTTTCACTCTTGCAGTCTCCTTCTCTTCCTCTCGGTTGTGAACTCGTGCAGCCTTCGCCCATGTTTTTCTCTTTCTTCGCTCCTCTAACTTCCACCGTCTTATCCCCTCCCTCCCTTTTTGCACACATGCTTAGACACTTCAGCACACACGCGTTCACACCTCTGTTGGGGTGGGGTTCTTTATTTCATTAACAGCCGCTTGCACGCCAAAATTCATTATGCCAACCTTCTGTTCTCGCGCACCCAAGCATGCCAGCTAACGTGCGGAACAAATTTCTCCCCCCCCCCCGCCCCTCACTCTCTCTTCACCCTTCCTCCCTCACTCTCCTCCCTCACTCCTGCTAATAAGTATGTTTAGGATGTGATTCACCTGCATCAAAGGCTCCCTGTGAAGAGGCCCGCTTTGTATCACCGGTCCATGATTAGTCATTACTGTCAAACTCCCAGTGTTTCCCTCTGTTGCTATGCTTTGAAGCTAACAGGTGGTTCTATCCAAAATGCAAATAACGTAGATATTATTACGTCCCCTCGTGTCTTGTCTCCTCGTTCTTAGACAATGAGATAGTGCAGTGCTGATTGTGCTTCTTTGTAACTCACAACTATATGGAGTGGTTGCTAAGCCAAGAGGCGGACATTGTTTTCTGTGACACAGATTTCCCCACAGAAGTACGGTAACACGAGTATTACTACTTATCTGTGGAGTTAGACCAAAACATTTGAGAATGTGAATTATTTCTGTATTTTCATGACTAAATAAGTAATAATCTGTGTCCTGAAACACAATGTAAAACCCACTCAAAAACCCTCAGCTAATCTGTTTATTCATGATTATGGATTGAAAATGACCAAACTAATTCAAACTTCAGCAGAACATGGTGTGTTCAGGGATTCATTGCTCATATTAGGCAGATTAACAGCACAATTAGGAGAATTTCATATTCCATTATTAACTCAGTGGTGGTAATGCTGTATGTAATCAAATGCAGTAATGACTTGATTTTGTTACCGTTATTTGCGAAAGGATGGATTCTAATTTTCAGTGCACTAGTCAGATACCCATATGCACATTATGAGTTTTTACTGTACCTACTTTTGTCCATACTGACTGTGAAGTGACCACAAATAATAACAACAACAACAGCAACAATAATAATGAACTTTTTTCAATAGCACCTTTCTGGTGCTGTAACTGGAGTTACAAGGAGCTTTGCCCAACACTAAACTGCAGAAAGCATTAGATAGAATAATAAAAGAAGACAATAAAACATTAGAAAAGGCAGTGCAGCCTTAATAACAGCATCATAGAAAGATCGTCCTGAAGTGATTGTCTGTGTAGATGGGTTTTAAAAAGCTGTTCTGACAGTCAAGAGGAGCTTGTTCAACAGTGTTGGTTCCAAAACAGTGAATGCATCGTCCCCCTTTTGTTTCAGGCCTGAACTATGGAACTTTTACTAGTAGTTGATTCTCTAATCTCAGGGATCTATGCAGTGATTACATACATTTTTGCATGTTAAATGACAACATGCTTCTTTTTTTCCCATTTGAATCTCAAGTAAATATTCCTCCTCCACAGAGACTTCCCTAAAAAAATGTCAACTCTGTCTCTTTGTTTTTTTTGTTTTTTTTTTTACATGTGCCAATGCCACCAACCTTGTTGCCATGGAAATTGATAGGGTGGCACCTTGGGTTCGGCTGTGTTGTGACAAGTCATTCCTAGTGGAATAAAGAAGGCGCTTTGTCTTGGCTTTCCAGCCCTCTGGGACTTGCTTTATTTATGAGACACCAGTGAACATCAGTGCCATAGGAGAAAAAAAAAAATAGTCAAACATGATTGCCACTCAGACTTTAGGTCTCTGGTGCTTTTCTTGTAAATAAATGCATCTGGGTGGAGGACTATAAATTACTTTCAGTCCATTTGTTTGTTTATTCACTCACAGTATCTCAGACGTTGTAACTGAATGACACGATAGACAGATGATTCATGTAATCACTCTATTTGGGGGGTTTCAGAATTACTCTGATGGGGCCAAAGGAGGTGTTATCAACACAATAAAGGTCAAAACAATATGACACACACTATTTGGCAAGATGAATAGCTTTCATACTCGCTTGCTGTCTCCTTTTCTTGCATTTCCTGTTCTTAACTCCCATTTGCATGTCTTTGCTTTATCCCCAGTGTTTCCTCTTTCTACTTAACATTCTGCCTTGTACTGCTTTTCCTGATATTACACTTTGCCTTCATCACAAATAGATTGTCTCTTTGTTTCTGTTCCATGCAGCAGCACTGCCAGAGAGGCTGTGTACTGTGCATGTGTGAGTGGGTTTCTGTAGGGTTGTAATTGCTGGTTGATTTGTGGTCAGAGGATCAGACATCCTGCGGGGAGCGCGTCAGGTTTTTAAAAGCAGAGGAAAAAAAGAGCCCAGCCCTGCACCCATTTAACCTCGACCACCTCCAGGGAGGTCAAAGCACTCAATCAGCTTCTCCACTTTTATTAGCTTAGGATTCAATGTAAAATGCCGGCAAGAGGGTGTCTGTCGGTGGAGTCGAGTGCATTTATGCACTTGGTTGTTTGCAGGCACCTGGGAATACATGTGGAGGATGACATTTACATAAACAATAGCTTAACCACGACTTTGTAACCTTTTCTGAGCGGTGACAATGGCGACCGCTGCATGATAATTACAGGAAGTTAAATTCTGCTGGGCTCCAAGACAGACTGGTGAAGGGTACTGGAACATAGTCCATCAGTCACACGTGCAACAAATACAAAATCCTAATGCAAACCAGCAATCGTTATGCAGCTGCTACAGGCTAGCTTTACACTGACTGAGCAATGAGCAGCAAGAAAGGGAAGGCAGGGGTGGCACTGCAAAAACTTCAAAGTTACCCAGTATGTGAAAATTGTTAAGATGTCATGAAGTGCATCGTGTTCATGCAGAATGAAACCGCTTGTGACAGTGTTTGGACATGCCATCAATTGTAGTATAATATATAATAACACACTATTAAACAAAAGACAAAACTAAACTAATAGCAAAATTATCAAATCGTCTACGTGACTAATAGTCTGGATTGTTTCTGGTTTTCTAAACATTAAAAATTTTGTCCACATGTGATTAAAATCTCACTGCTACTTTACCAGCAGTAACACAGAAATGTCTCGATGGTTATAATGGGGCTCAGGACTCAACCTTTGTAACAAATCATTTATTAGAAGCTAAATAACAGTTTGTAATAGCTCTTAAGTGGAGAAAAGTACACAAAGTGACTAACTGTAGGATTCTAATCAGTCCTGTCTCCATGTTGGGGATAATTTGTAATCATATTAGTGCTTTTATGCAATGTGCGTAAATGGGTGTAACTCTCTCGCTTTGGAGATGCTCGTATGGATCCTGTTGCTGTCTAATGCCGCTATTTAATGAACTCAAGGGAAAAACTCCTTTAAACGGTAGGAACCAACCAACTAAACTTAGGCTCGTGCTTGCATTTGATCAAAACCTGGATCCCATTAATTATTGCTGAATCTCGTTAAACTGAGCTGCTACAGTCTCCGTCTCCTTCACACTAAAGTTTAATTTTCAAAGTAATTTCTGTTTGTAATAAGTGAGAGACTGAAGGACAAAGCGAATGAGAAACGTGTTTTGTGACTTTGGCTTGAAAACTGTGTCTCTTGCATTTTGTTTTTGGAAAAATATTGGAGCTGAAATGTAAAAGAAAAAAAAAAGCCATCCCATAATTTGAAGTATAACACATCATTTGTGCAACTTAGTAAGAATTCCGTTACAGCTTTTACAGAAATGTGACAAAGGTGCTTATTCATGCATGAAACCGACACGTTCCAACATTAGAAAGGGCGGCTGTGGCTCAGTTGGGAAAGTGGGTTGTCCTCCAATCGCAAGGTTAGCAGTTCGATCCCCCGCCCCTCCGCAGTCGAAGTGTCCTTGGGCAAGACACTGAACCCGAAGTTGCTCCCAATGGCAGGCAGCACCTTACATGGCAGCTCTGTCACCATTGTTGTATGAATGTGTGTGTGAATGGGTGAATGACAAACACATTGTAAAACACTTTGGATAAAAGCGCTATATAAGTGCAGAGCATTTACCATTTAGAAAGAAGTTTGTGTCTAAAAGGTATAATTTAGCTTTAATTGCAGAACAGCAGAAAAGAAACACAGGAGTTTTAATCAGAGGTTTAGATGTAGAGCTGAACACCCAAAATCCAAGTTTTTAATGAGAATTCTGACCAAAGTCGGCAAAATTTTCACAGAATAAGCTTTTTAGCAAGTTTTTGTTCACTTTTTGAAAAGTGGCGTATACAGTGAAACCAAAATGCCTTTTCCAAACCTCATCACTGTGTGTACACATTCAGTCATTATTGTGTAAACTGGAACTGCACCAGCTTTTCAACTGTACCACTTGCAATCCTAAACTTGTAGCTTAAAACAGCTATGTGAACATTTCTTTAGAATAAGTGTGCAGAAATGAAAGTGCAAAATCTGGCCAAGCGAACATCAGAATCAGAATCCTTTAATGTCATTATACTAAAAAAAAAAAAAAAAGTACAACGAAATTGGGTGCAACCCCATTCAGTGCAACGAGCAACTATAAATTAACAAACAAACTTCTGCAATTAAAGCTAAATTATTAACATATACTATTACATGCTAACAAATGCCTTAAGTTAACCCCAAATCAGAGTGCTGTGACATTCAGTATGTAAAGCATGAAGTGTAGAAGGTTGCTCTAAGATTACCAAAAATAAAAGTCCAAGATCAATGATCCTGTACCTCATTCCACCCAAATTACACGGCAAAATGGCTGCATGCAACAGATGTTCCTTCCTAGCCACTGCACCAATAACACCCTGAGGTCGGCACTATAAAGCCCGTCGGCAGCTCTCGTATAAAACCACTTGGGTGTTCTTCACAGCTCAAAGACAGTGCTTTCATCAGGGATTGTTCATCTACTAAAATATATCATCAAACATTATTACAAATGTGGAAAAAAATAGCATTAAAAACTCTCAACTGCGGTGCCATAATGAGAAATCAGGAGCCAGGGCCACAAAGGAGGTGCAAAACAAAATGATGGATTCAGTCCAGATGGTCACCAGTGCAGGCAGGACAGCGGGAGTTCTGTTAACACGTAACACTACTGCAAACAAGCACACAGCTAAAACAGTTACAATACCAACAATTAAATCCATCTCTCCATGCCGCGTGGTATTTACTTAGCCACATGCATCTCCTAATAAAGCCGTCAACAACAGAAATTAAAAAAAAAAAAAAAAAGATAGATTCTAGATGCCTTTGGCGGATTCGTGATTGTAATCTGAACCCTCTGGCAGATGCTGTGGCAATCGCAGCTGTGGATTTCATCATTAACATCAAGTTTTTACTCCTTTTGTTGATTACAGCTCCAAAAAAAAAAACAACAGATATAGTGAGAATGCATCTCTATGAAGAATTGGTGCATCTGACACTTGTCTGAAGAACTGCTGGTGTCCATGCTTCTATGTCAAGGACTAGAGGAATGCAGTGATGGAGGCCTTCCCGTTCACTCTAGGATCAGCGGAGTCTAATGGCTTCTCATCAATTCCTCCTGTCTAGGGAAGTGTGTGTCATGACTCCTGTAACTACTTCTGACAAGAGTGATGAAGCACTTGTTAAACTTGTAAGATTCTGCTGGAGTTTGAAACCTTCAGATATAAATCTGTGTAGCGGGAGATGGACAGAGACGGTGAGTGAGGGGCAAGCAGAGGAGGGGACGAGTGAAAAGGCAAGACAAAGAGCGCCTATGGTTTAGACGTGACAGATTGGAGAGTGGAGGGGAGGGGAGTGAGGAAAGCTAATGATCTCCATCTGTCTTAGAAGGCTGGGAGAGAAGAGCATTGTTAGGCTTTTGGAATAAGGGGAAGCAAACAAACACATGATTTGCAGACCTCACCCTGGCACTGTGTTATGGGACTGGCTCCATTTGAGTCAGCTGGTGAAACATAGCTCAGAGACAGTTTAGACCATCAGATGTGTCATGCTAATGATTGCTGTTCTCCAGTAAGAGTGTTTGTGTAACACTGTGTGTGTTTGCTGTGTGGATGCCAGTGTCTATTTTAGGTTTTTCGTATGTGTGTGTGTGTCTGTGGTAATGTATGCTTGTCTATTTATAACTCTGAGCATATTGAATTTGCATGTATGTGCACATCGTGTGCTTATGATCACAGATGAGACTAATGAATCTCTAATTAGAATTTGGCACAGGCTAGACACACTCTACAGTGACTCTAACATCAAGGAGGGGGGGGAGTGTGTTTAGCGTTAGTGTGGCCACTCATGCTAGAACTGTGTTTAATAGCCTCTTCTTTGTCCAGTTAGATTTTCTGCTTGTTTTTTTCCCCCTCGTCCAAGCTAATAAAGAAATGTTTTCTGGTAAGATGCCACTGTCAGGTCAACATAATTGGCCTGTGACTTCCAAAATCATTACAAATCACTGCTGGTAAATCAGCTTTATGATGCAACAATGCTATAATTAAGCTCCATTTAGGTTTAATGAAAGGTCGCGGGTTGGAATAAGTACTTTGTTAAGGGTTAGAGAGACACTGAACTCTGAACTCCAAGCATTTAAGCAGTTTCTGTTCTTGTTGTTTTTTTGTTGTAGTTTATTTTTTTGCTTTTGTCACATATTTACTCACTACGGGCTCATTTTTCACTGCAATATAAAGTCCTGCACCTCTATGAAAACAGCATAACCTTGGCTTAGAAGTAGAGAGAACTTAAACATGCCTTGTATGTAATAATACAGTTACAACGCAATAAAACATAACAAAAGGGGAGGGAAAAGAAAACTAATTTCAATGCTAATCTACTTTGCAAAAAATGTAAAAACCTAGACAACAATGGAAATACAAATGGTGACTCCACATGCTATAGATATTTTACCACTTACTTTTTTACTATCTGTACCACCTACATATTCTTCACGGTACTCTGTAAGCAAACTGTAAAGAAACATTTCACCATGTTGAATGTATCTTCCAACAACTTGGCCCGCTATATACTATTTTTGATCAATGCTGTATTTATTTAATTGACCAAATGTGTATTATTTTCCTCCTAATTGCTCTGGCTAGTTTCCATATTTGTCCCCTATTGTCTGGATATAAACACAGCCTGCAGTTGAGTAGAGAACTGCTGGGTTTTTGTGTCATGACTTTTGTTCGCATGATCACAAGTCAGTTGTGGCTTCTTAGTGAGACTGAGGAACACACTTATTTATTTATTTTTGTTCTTACTTGATCTGTTTACTGTTTATTTTAGGGGAATTTTTGAGTGACGCATGTGGAATAAAGTTGATGTGAAAATCATAATTTTAAGATTAGATTTCGCCAATTTTCCAGACAGAACCTTCTGTCACAGATGGGTAGTTGAAAGTTGAAAGTCCTGTCGTTCTTCCTGTTTTGCAGCTTCTTTTTTCACAATTAATGGTGTCATTCTGGTAATTAAAAATAATAATAATAAAATAGCATGCCATTCAAACCCATCGCTGGGTTTTGGGGTTTAAAATTTTTAATTACTTAAAGCCTCAACAGGACTTTGTCATGTGAATGACATCATTTATCATTCGGAGCACTTACTGAAGCAACTGATGCCGTACTTCTTTTTGGGAGGACAATCTCTTAAAGTCAGTATTTCAACAATGGCATCTACTAGTTAGTGTCTGAAACATATCTCTGCAGTAGAGGAAAGACTCAAAAGAAGACAAATGTGTAGTAAGAAACAGCAGTTCGCTCAACACAGTGTTCTGTATTCGAGGTGAATTCTATTTTGGCTTATTTTGGGATATTGCTCCTGTACTGTACTGTATATCAAGCAATTTTCTGGGTGTTTTTCAGATATTTTTCAGAGACATAGCCCCTCTAAGCTCTATGCTGTGCAGAATAAAGAGAAGCTGGGAGCTGGCGAGTTGTCTCTCTTTCTCTGCTTCCTGCTCCTCAGTTACTCTGCTCTTTGTAGAAGGCGCCTGTTGTCCACATGTACTCCGCTAGTCTAACGTTGTCACCTGTTTTATCTTAGCCAAATCCATTTTGCCTGCCTGCACCATCAAAAAAAAGAACCATCAGGTTGTCAATTAACAATTAAGCTATCTGACAGAGATGTGAAAATCATTTGGTCCGCCGAGAGAATCGATTCTGCTGACAACCAGTTCTCTCTCGCTGAATAACAAAGTGGGACTTCTTCAAAAAGATGGTGTCTCCTAATATTAAATGAACACATGCACAGGTTGGAATTAAATATTAATTTTCATTTAGCTATTTCTAGCTTCTTCTACTTATCTCCATCCCTTACTCCTAACCCCCTCAAAACTGTGTTTGAATAGCAAACTTGTGACTTCAATATGACAAATGTATAGCACAATAAACCCTTCAGAATTGTGCCCACACTCCACTGTAAATTGCATCTTGACAGCCACATATGAAATCCTGACAGCCAAACAATACGAATATGACTTACAGTAGTTAAGAAAAATGCCTCTGTTTGTTGGAAATTGCATTTAAACTTGGTTTTAGATGCAAGGAAACTCTTGAAAGCCTGTCCAAAACTTGTAAAGACAACACTTCCACCCAGGCAGAAGGAAATATACTTTAGGATGCTGCACAATGAAACCATTAGAGGATAGTTGCTTTTTATTTTCTCAGTGCAGATCTACTCAAGGTAGTGGTGGCTCAGTGGTTGAGATTGCTGGTCAGAAGGTCTCTTTCTCCTTCAGCACAATCCTAATTTAACCTCTAAGTCTGTTAAATGTTATTAAGGATATGATGCATAAGGAAATTTAAGTAAGTTTGAATAAAGATTAATGAAAGTATGTAATGTTACTGAGTGATTTGTCTATTTAAAAACAAAAAGACGATGAAAGGAAGATACTTTTTTCAATTATATTCCTACCTCAAGTCTAAATGCTAGCTACCTCTATCAGGGATCTCTATTAAACGTGACTTGTTCATCTGCGTATACACACTGGATTCTATCTGCAAGGTGGTTCCTAAACCACGATACAACCTTATCACCCATACTGATGTCACTGAGTCTGCATGCTGTAATTGAATTTTCTTCATGTATATTGTAATGAATTCTTTTTTAAATTTAATTTCAAATAGACTGAAGCATTCAGGTCATGTTTATGCTTGTACATTGGTCCATGTTGTCTGTTTGGTTCATACATGCATGGAGCAGTTCTGCTTATACAAGCCTAGTCTTATAAAATACAAACATCTTCTGAAAACTTCTAATGGTCATGGGTAGTTGAACAGCTCGGAATGTAGATTAGTTAAATGTTTCTTCACAAGGATAATAGAGATAAAGCCACCTATTTGTCAGAAAACATACAGGAGCTAAGAGCATTAATTGCATCCAGTAAAGACGATAATGAGATATTGTATTGCCGTAACACCAGAGTTGCATTTATTCAGTTAGAGCATTTTAACTCAAGGCTGACAGTGAATGCCATCTTGCAGAGTATACAGTTCTACTTTTTATGATAAAAATGTACAACATGAGTGTTGTGGTGTTTTAGTGGTTTAACCCTGAAGATCAGAATAAAGGATTGGATGGCGTAATCAAACCATGTCGGGAACAAATCCAGTCTGGATTTGTCTTGTATGACTTTGTCACACACAGCTCCACACCCAGTAGATTAAAACAAAATACTCAAAATGATCTAATACACAAGTAGAGGACAAAAACATTTTTTGGTGTATGACAACACAGACAACTGTGTACATTTATCACAGAGTTATTATCACAGATGAGGGGCAACAGTAGATTCGGGGAGCCGCTGAGGTTGCTGTGGAGACGGGTCAAAGGGAGCTGATGGAGCAGATGGCAGTGAGGTGACCCTGCAGGCTGCCTATCTGTTCCTCTGTTACTTCATGTAAATCTCAGCCCTATATGTGTCGCCGCAGGTAGCCTACTGGCACTACCAATGTGTTTACACACCTGGACAGACCTGAGGCTGCTATACAGCGTGGCAAAGAAGAGACAGACCTATACACACACCCTTCCAGTGGGATTTTACACTATGCATGCTGGTTGTAATGTGCCAGGACTGTGTTAATCCTGTCCCTCAGGTGTGTATCCACCTGCTTTGGCTCTCCCCTGCAGTTGACTGGGTTAGCCTTGTCCTCCTGCTCTGACAGAGTAACAGAATGGATACCAGGCCACTAGGGCTTCCCTCTGAATCGCCCACAGAGATCGGCACTGATTAGACGCTAATCCTCTGTCATTGCCGACTACTGTCACCGGATGTTTTGATGGTCAGATTCTGGCTTGTCTAAAAATGTTGTTCTTCTCCCTTTGCGTGTCACATGTCTCCCTTGTTGATTCCCCCTCTATGCCTATCTGCATAAGCTCCACAGGGGTGTATTTTGTGTACATTTTCCTCTTTCATTCAGTAGAAACGGATTCTTTATCATCACTCCACCTCTGGGTTTTGTTATCTGAGGCTGACAGGAAGGTGCGTGCACTGTTTGAGCGTGCGCGCCTGTTAGATTGTGCACGCGTTTTGCTAGGATGTGTGCAATAGGAGCATGTGTTTGCGTGGGCTTGTGTGCGACACCAGGATGCGCGCTGAGGTTGCATACTGGCAGACATAAGCACTGACCTGCATTATTGAATATGTACACGCTGTCTGTGAGCCGCGCCCTAATGGAAGAACAGTGTAGTGTACACTCTACCCATTGGGAAACATTAAAGTTCACACCGATATTATCCGAGAGACACTGCGCAGACACACAGATGCTGCACATGCTGCCAGGGAGAGGCAGGAGCACAAGCTGGGTTGAGTGCCGAAGAAAAGAAGCCGAGAAAAGAAACCGGCGAGGCTCACTGAAAGGTAAAGAAGAGTGCGGTGGGGCCAATTGCGGGACAGTGACTAATGGATGAAAAGATGACAGTGGGGAAGAGAGGGCCACACTCTTAGTGAGACGGAAGAAAAGAAAATATCACCCTGTGCTACAGTGAGAGAGGTTAAGAGCAGAGCAGATCAAACAGACAGATGAAAAGAGCGTGATGTTGCGCTCACAGAGGGAACAAAGCAGGCTATGCTAAGCTACGCCCACACAGATTGTTGATATGTTGATACTTCATCTGCAGTATGGTTGAGGCCAGCGTCTAGGCAGAGTGTCATTGTAAGCACAAGGATCTTCTCGCCATGAAATGCTCTCCTCTCCTGTCCTTATCTATTCTGGTCTTCTTTCTTCTTGTTCACTGTCTTCACCCACACATCATCATCGCTTTTGTTTCTTTCAACTTCATATTAGACCGAGGTCTCAGCAGAGGCTCATTAGCTAAACACAGACATACATGTGCCACTTGTGGTGCGCCCTCCCATGTATTTGTACTCATTAGAGCACTGAATTCCATCACAAATCCTCTCATGATCCACTTGTATAGATCCTCACCGGCACATCTGCTTTATCACTTTCTTCCCCCCCCCCCCTCTATATTTGCCAAATCTCTACCTGTCTTCTCTACCAATACGTTCAAATGAACACAAATGAACGCGACAAGGGTTTTGCAGATGTGCTTGCCAAGTTTGTACACAGACACAGATCCCTCCTGTGCTCACTCTGGTGGGTTCATTAGGTTTTCTGATGCCGTTGTCATATAACTATATGGTACGTTCAAAGATTTGAAGAAACGGTTTGAACTCTGCCTTGTGAATCTCGCCCCAAGTGCCAGTTGTTTGGCATAGAGCATCTGGCAAACGTAAGGCTGGAACAGTCACATCTCGTACTGTAACACAACAAGAGTGCAACACACCATATGTGTCACGCATCCCTATGGACTGCGAGGAGAGATGATTGGACAAGTTGTTTTATGTGTGTCGCAGGGGGGTGTACTTGCATGCACATTTAAGAGAGAAGAGTAGTTGTTACAAAGGTTTTGCTGGTGCTGTACCTGCTTTATCAGTGTAATTACTTTCACTTAATTAAATTAGATCTAGAAATGAAGTCATTGTTGTCATTTCAACAGTGAAGCAAAGCCTGCTCCACACTTTTCTCTGTACACACTTCATGAATGAAATGATAAATTATATTTCCATGCGTGCACTTGTGTCAGTGCATGTGTTTTATAGAGTGTTTTGTTTTTTTTCTGCTCAACTCCGAAGCACAAGGGAGACCATTAAATCTTGAAGTTACCTCTGACTCCCCCTCTCCCCTCGCCTTACCTTCCCCGCTTCTTTCTGCTCACTATTCTGTAAACAATAGATCCATAAAAATGCTCCTCATTCATTTCAAACACACTTCACATTCCCCGACTGCTTAACTGAGCCTCTTACTGCGAACACAGCGCAAGTTATTCTATCGGCCTGTGTAAAATATAATCCTTGTTGAGTGTCTGGAAAAAACAAACAGCCTTAATGAGGTTGCTTTTTAAATAGTACATAAAGTATGAGAACACATTATTATAATGTGCGGAGGTGGATACTTCCTGAGCATTAATTTTTATATCCACTAGCCTGACTCAAGAAGATTCTTTGCTTAAGTGATGCTGAGTTATAGTAAAAGGCCTGTTAAAGTCCGCAGGGAGGAGGAGGTCTGCAGACAGCAATCCCATACAAGGAGTTACCAGTGAGATTACTGGATCCAGCAAGAGCATTTATAAGGCCAAAGACCTGCAGTCATACACATAAGCACAAGTGTACACGCGTGCACCTGCATCCACATGTACACACACCTGCTGAGAGAGCAGAATCATGGTAAACCTCCCACAATCAATAATACATTTTCTCCATCTGTTCTTTTCACTCTGTGTCTCTGTCACTGCTCCTGCCTTTGTATCGTCTCATTTCATCTTTCACGGTTTCCTCCTTCAGTCAAATTCATCTTTAATTGGCCTCCGTGTAGTACTTTTTAAGTAATGAAATGTTCAATGTGGTTCCTAGTGGTTACTTAACATGATCCGCAAATGAGCAGGGAAATGTCAGGAAAGCGCTTTTAATTAGCTCTTTATTCTTATTTCACAAAGATATGGATTATTGAGACGTCACAGCTGGAGCCCCGCTTTGAACGGTTTGATCGCTGCCATGTTTCATCATCAGATATTCATTCTGAGAGCAGCTTAGTCAGAAAAGTTCAACTGGCCACTCGGCCGAAAGAGGCCAATTGTTCTCACTTTCCTCAATGATAGCAATTTGATGCTGCCAGTGACTATGATTTTGAAATCTGTTTAGTTATATTTGCAGGATGGAATGGAGAAGAAAAAAAAACACTCCTGTGGCTTTGATGTTGAAACATTTTAGCTGTGCCAGGAGCTGGGCTCTTAGAGAGCACTGGTGGATGGGTGGTAGAGTGTGTGTGTCGGGGGTTGTGATGTGGTTCAGGATGAATATAACCGCTTTTATTAGCTTCCTCTGGATGACACCAACCAGCTCCCAGCACAGCTTCTCTCATGTGGGAAATGGTCAGGTCTGGAATTGAATTCTGTATACTCTGAGGTGACTTTATAAGGGGAATCATACAGGACGGTTATTGCACCATCAGGAATGAAATGAAACTGGCTCAAAGGTGACAACAGTACAGGGGAAGGTCACTGTTAATATATGGTGATCTCCTGCAGTACAATATAGGAGTCTGCCAGCCGTAGAGGAGAACTGAGACTTCTCTATTCAAGCTTAGCAGTCTTAGGAGACTCACAAGGACTTCATGTTTGCTCAAGTCTCCTTCCTTCTATTTTTGCTTTTCTTCTCTGGCTTGACTGCCTTTGTTGGTTAAAAAAAAACACACAAAAAAAACCACTGAAAACCTTTGGGAGCCAATTTTGTGCAAACCAAAGGACAACGCAGGCCTCTGTTCACAACTTCATGTATGTGTGTTTGTGTCCATGCATGTGCGTGTTTGTCAGTTTCCATCACTGTGAAGTGCCAGGTCCATTTGTATGCCCGTCTAATACTGCACGTGGAAGTCATTTGTACGTTTGATTCCTTCTCATTTTCACCTTTTGTCACCAATTTGCCAAGAGCTTATTTCTTTCCTGCAAATCTCTCCCCACCGCTCTGCCCCCACAAATGAGACAAGTAACAGAAAAAGCCCAGTAATCCAAGTATCTCAGCTCCATCCTTAATTCATTAATTTGCTGTTTGCCTACAGTTACTCACCCAGAATAATCCATCTGGAAAGTCCAGTGAGCTTTTCCACCACCAAGCAGAAATGGGATTGTGGATGACTGATCACAAAGCTTACATCCACAGAGTCTCATGCTGTGTTAATATATCCACATGTAGGCCGGCACACATGCATACACATACGTACAAAGTTTGATTTAGTCCCTCTTCCAGAGCACTTAAAACCTACTCCCTGTGAAGTCATGTAGTTATTTCATGCGGACTATCTGGTGAATACTGAAAACACAAACCCTGGATGTTTCAGACGCTGTTTTGCTACTTTTTTTTTTCTTTTTTTTTTTTTTGCGCTGTCAGGCCCAAGTCATGTGCCGTGTGGATGAAAAGTTTTTGGAAATACTTTGTGTCACCTCCTGAAAGTTAATTCAGCCTTGTTTGCCGCACAGAATAGACAATCCTTCTGCCCTGGGGGTACTCAGGCATCAACGTTTTATCATGATCCACTGATCTCTGAGCATAAAATTTGCACAAGCATACCAGGTCAACCATTTCCGTTCCCTCAGGACACAAATTCACCCAGGAGACATTCACTCTCTGCTCACAGACACCAACGAGAAGACATTTGGTTTAGGTCAAACAATTTCATCAATTTTAATTGATTCTCTGCTGAGATTTTTTGCCACATATTTCTAAAATAATTCCTCCTCCATGTTTGTTGGGGAGAGGCTGTAGCTAAGAAGATGAACATCCAGCAATTGTTGGGCTGTTGGTTTGATTCCCATCTCTTCGTGTCCACATGAGTGTGCTTTAGGAAGACAATTGCTTTCTGTGGTTGAGACAGTGCCATGCATGGCCATCTGTGTGTGTGAGCGGATGAATCAGAGGTAGACTGTAACGCTCCATTCAGGGACCCTGTGGAGTTTTCTTGTAAACAAAAGTTATGTGTTATTCCCAGTGTGCCTTATGTGCATTCTGCAGGTCCAACACATGTGCAGAATTTCCTTTTTTTGAAAGAAGTAACAGCTTCTATAGCATCTTCTACGCTCTTTGCTTGTGTGTTGCAGTGTTTTTCAATATGTTACCTCTTCTGGTATCAATGGAGTAGTGCTCCACTACTGATAGGAGCGTGCGTCCTGTCACTGATGTGCATGGGTTAGTGTACGTCCTTGTGCACGTAGGATAGAGAAAGATAAACCTCAATAGCACCACTAGAGGTTGGAAACTCTACAAGGAGACTTAAAACGTCTGCAAACAGAACCATCACATAGCATCACAACCATAGACTGCATAAAAGATGGACGTAGCTACCGAGACGTCACCCGTTGGTTTCTGCACTGAGAAAATGAAGCCAGGGTTTTGCTACTTCCTGGTTGACATCTTGGATTTTTGGAGCCAGTGACGCAAAAATCGTCGGAGGCGGGCGGAGCTATAGGAGCAGCGATTGGTCAGACGGATTGAGAGGCAGGCCCTCTCTGCCCGCCCACATTTACCGTCTTCTGCTCGCTTCGTCTGCATCGTCGCTGCCGACTGTCAATCAAGCCAGCCACGCCCCTTGCCCCCAAAATGTTGATGATTTTTTAAAAATTCAGTATTGATTTATTTTCAGATTGGCCACCTGATCTCTGGACTTGACCATGAAAACTAATTTGAAAAAAATCCTGAGCTGGAGGAATTATATTTCATGTATTTCATGATCTGTGATCACTTCTTTTCCAATTCATTTCTATGGGAGCCAGGGCTTTTTGGAGCCAGGACTAGCGGACGTAGTGATATTGCAGGTTTTTGACACTTCCGGGTTGGCTTCATTTTTCGGGGCCGGTTGCTACGTCCATCTTTTATACAATCTATGATCACAACACAAATCTGACCGACATGTTGTCAAATTATCCATGTTATCCATCACTAAGACTTTGTTGCAATCTGCTGTTAAACGTATCTTTTGAAGGAGCAGATAGGGACACAGGTGTGTTTGTTTTCACCTTGAAAATATTGCACACTATCCAAAAGAGGTTTCCCAGCATCCGGTTTTCTTCTCATGATGCTCACACAGCCTTTCATTATGTTAACAGCTCACCAGATATATTTGCATGTTTAATTACCTTTTCATGTCCATGGCTGCTTGATTCCAGACTTTGCCTGTTAATGGCAAGCAGAGACTCTTTTTTTTTTTCCCTTTGTTAGGAGTTGCTCCCATTCCTCCACATTTAAAATGGTGTCTCCAAACCCCCCCTCCCGAACCATGATAATTGATGTATTTCCCATAAAGGAGTGGTAATTAAGATAATGAGATTTTCGGAAGCAAGTGTAGCATGCCAAAATGAGGGGGAGCATGTTTCGTGACTGGTTCACTTTAGCTTTATAATTTAATTTTTTTTTTTTCCCCCCTTTCATTTTCACCAGCTCGACTTCTCTGTCTACTGATGTCTGCCTCCTATCTGTGCTCTTCATACCACATCTGCTTCCCCTCTCTCGTCCCGTACACAGCTTGTCCTCATTTGTTTGCCCAGTGCATAATTAGCTATAGGATCACCCATTGTGTAATTATGTATAGCAGTTTGATATGTAATTAAAATTGTATCAGTATCCAGTGTAATTTGTGCTATGTGATTACCTATTAACAGTGCAAACAGTTGTGCCTAAAAGCCCGTGACCGCCCCTCTCATAAATGTCACTGTGCTTCTGTCAGTATTTGCATACACACAGGTGCTTCATCTGAGCAAAAGAAAAAAAAGAGAAAGTACTGAGATTAGCACACAATACATTAACATTTTGGTCTGTGTGGCCTCAAATGAACACTTTTTCCTGGCCCGCTCCAGTAATTGTTAAATATGTTATCATGAAGCCATAAACCAAACGCTTTACACGACCATGCACTTTACTTGAGACAAGACTTTACTCTGCTGAATTACTTAACGCAGCAATGTTGCATAGCTTGTTCCTTCCCAAATACAGACACCAACACAGAGGAGGGCTTTTAAACAGCTTGCTAGTGCACTCTTATAATAAGGCTACAGAAAAGGGCATGTGAGGACACTCTAAGGAAACGTCTTAATGAATGCACACGGCTACAAACTGGCCTGGATAAACCACCCTCACAAATTCACCGCTAAATAATTAGAAATGCCTAAAAAGTCTGCTGGTGGGAGTTACTGTTGTTGTAGTTGATAATGTTCGGTTTTTAAATACCTTGTTTATAAAGTACAGAAGTAGTTCCTGCCTCCTGAGTGGAAACCACTGAATGCAACATGAGTGTTTGTCTTGCCTCTGTATCTCTGCGCTGGAGTGTGCCATGTGGTCAGAGGTCGTGTCCTTCTTATCAGATGTACTGTAAAGATGTAATGTCTGAATAAATGCATTTGGATATCTGTTAAAGAGACACACACACAATATCAAGCCTGTTTTAGATCAGTAAACAGTAAATCTTTATCGCTAGCCTCGTAATGACTGTAATATAATCAGAAGGGTCGAGCTCTGCATTCATTTCAGTGTAGGAGAAGAAATTGTAAAGTCTACGATATCAAACATGTCACGCCTGCTAGCAGGGAAATGGGGATTATAATGTGCTTAATATGCCGCAGTTTTTCCTCATGATGCAATAGCGGAGCAACAAAAAAAATGTGTCGTAGGTTTTAATGGATCGCCAAATATACTACATTCAGACAAAGAAGGAGCGTGTGCATGACTTGAGAGTTTTTCAGTTTCTTTCACATAAAGGGGAGAAAAAAATCACAAGGTAGTTATACATTTATTGAAGAATAAATGAACGCATGACTGACCGGTCTCTTTAGTTCCTGCTGATAATTGCCATAAAGCAAGGATTGTTATTATATTCGGCATTGATTATATTAAACATAAGAACTGAGGTCCAAAATAATTTAATCACAAAAAATAGATACAAGCAAACAATTGCTATATTGAAACAGAAATTTCCTGAATTTGTATAATTCAGCTAACACTACTTACATTCAACAAGACAGCATGGTGGCCTGACATAGTGAGAGACGCTGCACAGTCCAAGTGCCTTGCACCCTGGCATGAAAGGTGTAATTTCCAGGTTAGTGGCAGTGATTCAAGCGCACAATGGACGAGCAACTGCTGTTAGAGCACCTGGGCTTAAGGCTGGACTGTGGGAGATTCAGTTCATTTTTTTAAAATTTATGTCACATGTCATTAAGGTGCAGTTTATTGTAACTGTATCGTGGAAATAGCTGGTTCATAGTGAATGCACTCACAGAAACTGATGGCTTTAAGAATGTGATATTAAATCACACTGAAAAACACAAGAAACTACATCCTTACTTAACCCAAAAGGAAAACTATAATGTGATCAATATAAACTTGCAATATGAACTTTAAAGGTTTGTGTTTACTTTTAAAAAATAAGAAAAGGGGCCTTGAGTTCTTTTGGTTATGCAAAAGTCGCATACTGCCCACAGCAAAGTAACCATAACTATAGCAATAAATTCTCCTCATGCTGCCTTTGGCAGCATGTAGAAGTGCTTTTGAGCAGTGAATTTGAGCCCTCATGTGCTCTTGAGGCCAAGTAGCATCAGAGAGGAGCTACACTGGAAACATTTCAGTTTTAAAGCTACATATGGAGCTTTTACATAAAAAAAAAAATATCCGTTACATTCAAACTTTTGCCCGAGTTCATACAATCTGTCTGTATTTCGCAGTATAGTCGAGACATTTAATAGTGATGTTTTCCAAGTAATATTGGTAGAGGGGAGCAACCGCAGCGATGACAATGGAATAGGCTACCACAAGCAGGAGTGTGGCAAAAGCCATGGCAGAAAAAAAAAAAAACCCTATGTACATCTACGAAACGTTTCTGATGTTCCAGATATTATAGAAAATTGTGTTCGAAGAATTAGTCTAGAAAAAAAAAAACACATAGCGGGTATACATAATAAACATGTGTCTACAGTGTAATGACTCTCATTGCCAGAAGGGGGAGACAGACATTCCGCACTGCAGGTTTGAATATGTGACTATTTAAGCATGAAAGCATTGCTGCAAAAAAAAAAAAAAAGAAAAAACAAACAAGCACAAATGTAGAGGTTGTTTTTATCTTTGTAGTGGATAAGTGCCTTATGATCAAGACATTTGACATGAAAACACATTCCATTATCTCTATTTCTGTCCCTCCTTGTTACTCTTCAGTCATGCAGATCTGTACTCTTAACCCTCAAGTCCTAAAGAGCACAGCCCCTCATGCAGAACACACAAACGCTTTTAACAACAATAAAACTGCTGCCTGCTCTGGCAGTCCCCAGAGGAAGGACTTGAGCAGCAGGTCTGACATCCACCGTATGGATGATTAGCATCATTACTGCATCAGCTGCTCCCTCTCACTCAGACACACTCCTTGATGGCTCTTCAAATACCTAACGCTCATCCAGATTAAATGGTGGCATGTTCTTGGCAAAGTAGTGATTCATTTATGATTAGAAGTAGGTCGGATAAATGGAATCCGAGGTCTGGAGGAACCACACGGCGTTGTGGCCACAGCGATGCAAAGTTTGTTAGGTGAGAAAGAGGAATAAGGACAGATAGGAAGTGGATATTTATGCACTACTGAGGAGTGTAGAGAAGACAAGTAAGGGAGTAGTAAAAATGAGATCAGTTCTGCTGAAATGCTAACAAATCTCAGGCCCAGAAGGACATTGAGAACAAACTAAAAATAGCTCAATCGGAAATCCTCGCTATTCTTCTTCAAAGATATTCTGTTGTATTGCTGGTTTGTCTTGAACCAAACTTAAAATGTGTCTTTTCTTCCCCATTTTCAGCTCCTTTGACCGACAAGCCACCAAAGATCCTGTTTCCCTCGGAAAACAAGATTAGCAACATGGAGCTGCAGCTAGGTAAGATCATCATGGGATTTCCTCCAACTGCAGTCAGTAATGTGTGTGTCATTTCCAAATGACGGGAGAGGGATGACTTTACAAATCCTGTCCAACACACCTCCAGGCGTTGAACGCAGATCGATGATGGCACTTTAATTTGCTGGAGAAACAGCGAAAGAGAAAAAATAACGATTGTAAAAAAAAATTAAAAAAGAAACGGTTTCAATATATGCAAATGGTGGGTGCTAATGTCCCTAAGGCTGTTTTGTCAACAATGGAGAGCCCATATGGTGCCAGGGTTCCATACGCTGACTCGCCACATGGAGAGGCGGCCTCTTTCTGTCGCCGTTGTTTGTCTTGTTTGACGTGGGGTCA
The DNA here is from genome assembly GCF_000690725.1 of Stegastes partitus. Classification (NCBI taxonomy): domain Eukaryota; kingdom Metazoa; phylum Chordata; class Actinopteri; family Pomacentridae; genus Stegastes; species Stegastes partitus. Next base: position 155,913 of record NW_007578318.1, read on the forward strand.
CGATGGGCATACCATGTGTCCATGTGTGCACGAGGGAGTATATGAGTATGGTTTGTTTGTTTGCTTTTCTTTTTTTTTCTAGTGACAGCATATTGCTTGATTTCTGGGCACAGTCCGCTGTCCACATGGTGCTTGGTGCTCCATGAATGGCTAATGCGTCTGTCATGGTGAAGTCGATCAGACAAGACTGAGAGGTCTGGGAAGCGGAGAGGGATTGGAAGAGTATGTGACAGAAAGACAGGGCAGGGACAAAGACAAAGAAGGTGCGATGTTTCGCTGAGCGGTTGCCTTTTGTCTTCAGTCTGATGCTACTGGAATGCAGGTAGTTCATTTAAAATGCCTCCACGGTTGGCTGATCAAGAGTGAAAAATTGCTGCTGTTGATAAACTGACAGGCACAGCCTCACATGTCAGCCTACTCACACCCATGCATGAACAGGTTGCACAATGCGGAGCCCTTCAGCTGTTTGTGTCATTTGTCTCTATCTTGATTCTGCCGAAATTTTGAGGAAAGGCTCCGCATCTCCCTTGAAACAATTATTTGGAGCTTCACTGTCAGTTTTTCCTAAAGAAAGTGTTTTTGTGGAATATCTGTTCTTGTGTGCAGGTTAAGGACAGTTGCACAATTCATAAAACTGGGAGACTTTTAATGTCCTCAATCAGTGTAGTAGAGGTTAAAATATCCAGATTTTTGGATCCTTTACCTTTAAAAAACCTTTACTATCAATAACATTTCAAGTTTGTCTCTATGCCCACGCCAGGATAGGCTCAACAAAATTTATTCCAGGGCCACAAAAGACATTATTCAACTGTTTTCACTGATTAATTGGCACCACCTAAATATTTAAAACCCACCTCTAATGGTACCGTGCACAAGGGGTTTTGGCACTACCGTCAGCGAAAAGAGCGAGGCAGACTCGCTGGGAAAGATGTGTGATGTCGTGAAGCGAGCCCCCTCCACACCCAGACTCATCTATAGCATAGAGACACAGAGGTAAATATTTTACAGTCGGCCTCCATTTTGTGTGCAGAAAAGTTGTCTCTCCCTCCAGACGGGAGTTTCTCTTTTATTTAGCTTTATTTATTTATTCTCTTCTTCCTTAATATTTGTTGAGCCATGCCCTAAGCAGCTTTATGGAGCAACGTGACAGATTTATGGTGGCCAGAACGTGCACAGAAAGAGCCTGGTCCCTTATGGCGAGTGGGAAATAGAGAGGGAGAGAGAAAAAAAAAAAAAAAAAAGAAGACAGGGGATCCAGTGGAGGCCGGTGGATGGGCAGTAAAATCAGAGCCGTAAGCAGAGAGATAAATCTGCAACACTGCCGGGAAACACAGACCCACTTTATCTCCTCTGCTGTTGCAACCAGTGCAGGTCTCATACAGCCTCCATCACGACTGGCTTTGCAACAACACACACGCGCATAAATAAAACACATATTTTACATAAACTCTCTCCAGCAGAGACGTAGTGGAAAGTCAAAGAGGATGATGCAGAGATTAGAGCACAAAAGAGCGCGGAAAAAGAATGAGATTGAAAGCGAGGAACTGATGAGAGGCTTCAGAGTGGTCGTGTTGGCAGGAAGGAGGGTCAGAGAGAAGAGAGGCTTGTTGAGAGGGACAGACAATGGGGAAATAGAGACAGGGTTTTTAGACTGTTTGTCTCCGAGGAGGGTTTTGTTGGAGTGGAGCTTCCCCTTCTCTTCTCAGGTATCCTTGGATGTCTCTGCCAATGTGTCCCTTTTCTGCTGAAGGGGCCAAAATCCCACAGCTACAGATTGTCACTCAGGACTACATACATTAAACCCCAATGCCGCCACCGAATAACAGTGTGTGCTCTCATCACAGATCTCTGCTTCGGGGGCTCCAGGAGTCCTCAGGGAGGGTGCAAGTTGCTGAAAGCAGGCCTGTTTTGCGTCACAAATATTACTTTTGGACAACTTGACATTTTGGCTGCAGTTTCTAAAGGAGACAACATCAAGGTTGTGTAGGATGGTTGGATTTCGTCTGTAGCCGTGCAGTTACTCTTTTTGCCAGATTTACTGCTGTCCCCCAGTGGCGAATTGATGAAGTCCATCATTTTCAATTCATCCAGAAGAAGAGGATGATTCATATTGCTGGGTTTTAAATCTAGGGGTTGGTGAGAGGGAACTGCACACGAAAAAATATCTTAAAAAATAGCAGTATGTGGCATTTTACACGGAATTTCTAACAGGAAACACACACCGACACACGGAGCTTGGTGTTGGTTCCCTCGGGATGATTTGTCATGGATTCGCCATCCCACAGGGGGGGATGGGGGGTTGAGGGATTCAGCTCACACTTACGCAGCACTCCACTTTGAGCATCCCTCTGTCTCGCAAGCTCTCCCCTTTCATCGCACACACAAACGTACACTGCTTGGCGTGGTTAGGTCACACACACGCTCGCAGCACAGTCCTCAGCAACCGTGGGATAATTGTAACTGATAGAGGATTTTACTGTCCCCTAAAGCCAGCAGATGGGTGCACTCTTGTGGAAAGGAATTAGAATCCATTATTTCAAAGAGCAGGACCCAACAGCAGAGGATGGGCGGCGGGAGGGAGGCGACTCTTATACCTACTTCACTTCAACGTGAGCGGTGTGGAGTCATGCACACACACACACGCACACGCATGCTCTCACAATGCACACAGTCCGTGGTGGATGGATGGGTAATAGACTGACACTGAAAGATGCTGACGTTTCCAATTTAGCAAGTGATGCAGCAGTATGTTGCTGAAAAGCTCCGAGAAGTAGACGGACGGTGTGGACGTCCATCATCTTCAGTCACGATTTGGAAGCATTTCTCCACTCTATGGGCTCCTGGTTTTAATTTGTTCTAACGGATTGACTGGGGGTTTGCAGTCAGTTGTGAGGAAAGAAACTGTGTTTACTCATTGTGCAATTATCAACTTGGCCATCGAACGTGCAAACACACTAATCTTCTGGTACCCATGACGATTGCAACACCATGTGGTCCGATCAAGATAGATAGATAGATAGATAGATAGATAGATAGATAGATAGATAGATAGATAGATAGATAGATAGATAGATAGATTCAGAGAAGCCATCTTCTTGGACTCACTGGGGCTTTCGTAGTATGCAGAAATGTACCGGTCCTTACCTTACAAGAGAAGAGCCTACACTAAAGACGCTGTTGTCTGACCAGCAGGTTGTATGAGGCATGTGCAGTTCCAGCCATTATACTGAGCAGCAAATGCCTCTCCAGCACAGATCCAATCTTCTTTATCAGTGTGATCATTTGCCAGCTCTGATGCTGCTGCCTCAACAAATAAAATGCAATGAAAATTACACTGGTCATAACAGACTGGTAGAAAATAGCTAACGTTTTGCTGAACACATTGAAACACCGAAGATAAGCCTCAGCATTGCATTTCCAGTTTAGTCTGTCATCCCTTACCTCTTTTCCACCAAGAAGAACCAGGTGCTAGTTTGTTGCTGGTGCTAGTGCCAGTGCTTAGTTGGCTCAAATCTTGCACCTCCAAAGAACCTCTTTGCCTTTCCATTGACAAGGAGCCAAGTTAGAGCCACACTATACGTCACTGCAGCCGTTTAGCGAACAAGGCTTGTGCCGTACAGAAGTCCACACAGGGCTCTAGACTAATGTTTTCACTGGTGCTACCAACTTTCTCACGTGGTCGCACTTCCCACCTTGTCACAGTCAAAACACATGTTTGCTGAACATTTTCATATCAATAGACACTACAATTTACCGATGTTCTCTGAACGCCCCACATTGCAGGCTGTGGAAGCTGCTGGTGGTGGCTGCAGTGTTTTCTGTAAGCGGAACAAACAGCGCATGTAGGTAGGTCCATTTTTCATAAGAAGACCGCATTTCTAAGCCGCAGTACACTGAAGTTATAAAAGTGCTGTTTTCCACCACTGTGGTGCTGCTGGTGGGACACAACTGCAGCGGATTTCAGCGTGCAACAGTGTGTACAAAACTTCTGTGTGTCCCAGGGGTCATTCCAATACATCTGCGATCAGACCAGGGACATCCTGGTGAAAAATTACACAAATTACTGCTTGTGTGTCCTATTATGTGTTTCCATCTGTCTCGTTGGTCATGATAACCCCGCCCCCAGTTCCTGGCATACTCGGTGCTTAGCTCTGGCTTAGCAAAGAGTTGGTGCTTGCGAAGCACCAGTTTTGAGAACCTGGAGCTGAAACACAAAGAACTGGTGCTAAGTCAGGCTCTGGCTCCGAACTGGCACTGGAAACAGCTCGGTGGAAAAGGGGTACATGTGAGCACCCAGGTATCCGTAGTCCCCCACCTTGTCTTCCAGGATGGAGATCATGTTTAGCTGAGTCCTGGTCCTCCTAAAATCCACAATCATCTCCTTCATGGTGGTCACATTGAAGATGGTTGTTCTCATGCTGTGCCATAAAGCAGTCCACCCCCCGTCTCCTGTCTGCCACTGATACACCCCACAACTACAGAATCATATCAAAGCTTGTGCAGAAGACAGGACTTTAAAGTGGTGTTGGAAGTCTTTGGTATACATGGGTGAAGATGAACAGGGAGAGACACATCACTTTTTTTGTTTTTGTTTTTTACTATGACTCATTCTAACTTCCTCGTCTTTTGTTTATTACAGGGGGTATTTTCCAAATTTTGTGTCATGTTGCTATGACTACTGTGTGTCTATGAAACACTAGTTTCATTTCTTTAGTACATTTTGTAGTACATAATGATCTTAGTCTCATTCTGCGATAGGGATAAAAATGCTCTGGCTTGATTGTATTTCTTTGAACCAGTCACATAAATCACATTGTCTTCAGCGGGGCTAAGCAAAGAATGTGGCTTCAGTGTTCCCTCAAAATAGTAGCGGGTGGAACTGTTTTTTGTTTTTTTGTTGTAGCATTACACCGTATATAGATAGTTATTGATAATGCACTTAAAAACAACCAGTAGGGCTGCCTTACTGCATGATCCAAATAGTTCAATGGTTCAAAAGGTTCAAAGGGGCTTTATTGGCATTTCAACCACATACAGCTGTACAACACACAGTTAAATGAGACAGCGTTTCCCTGATCCAGAGCTAAGGTGGTAGTGCAAAGAATGCAGTGCAAAAAGGAGATAAGATAAAATAGAATAAAATAAAAACAGAAATATGGAAACAGGTGCAGCAAATGCAGCAAAACTTGATATTTTCAGTGTGCAGGTTTGCTCGCTCAGAGGTTGCTGGTTCCTATCGTGAAGTAGATTTTGAAAATCATAACATGCAGATGGAAGAATAGCGACTTTTTTTCAGAACAGGTTGTTCATTTCCACTGAAAATGTTTGTTTTACCCCATGCTTAACTTTACTTAAACTGGCTGTTTTGGGTTTATCAGTATACCTGCTACTCTGCTTGGCTGATGTGTTACAGATGTTGTTAAATAAAAACAACAGTTCAAGTAAGGAATACCAGCAATGTCCAAAAGGAATGTTTTGCGTTTTCCTACTATAAAGACCTTCACAAATTTAGTTTTTTTCATTTTTACCTGAAGATATACAGGAGCAACATTCCATATAACCTGCAAACATATTATTTAACATCTACCTTCTTCTCCTTCATGTCAAAGGTTTTATCCACGCCCTACTGTCCCTATTTCCCAGTCTATTTGTTCATACCTTTATACCTTCCCTCTCTTCTCTCCTGACTGCCTCACCTGCTGACCTCTGCTTCTGAGATTTGGAGAATCCCACAGATCTCTACAATAGTGAAGACATGCCACAGCTTGAACATCTAGTCCTGACAACAAACATGTCACCTTTCCTTGGAGAAAGGGTGAAATTGAAATTGACATTGCCTGGAGAGTTACTAAAGGTCACGACAGAGTCACTTCATTAAATTACTCTCTGTCTCTTGCTGCACACACACACACATACGTGCACACACATGCATGCACACGAACATGCACTCTTCAATTCCTTACTTGAACGCCACGTCTCTGACAGTTCCTGTCACTCCCGCTCGCCTAAGGTTCCCATCACATTTCTTTTTTCAGCTTGCATGGATGTATCTGTAAAAGCACGGTGATGCCAGTTGTGGAATTCCATTTTAAAATCTCATTGCTCATCTGATACAATGAACTCTGTTGAGAGTAGAATTGAGCAAGCAGTGGAGGAAGAAGTAATGAGATCACTTCTTGAAGCAAAAGCAGCGATACCACAAAATAGTCACAATGGTTCTTTTCAGAATAATGTTAATTATATTATTCGGTTATTAGGATTGATGGAGGAATACTTTCTTTAATTAAATGTTGCACCTGGTAAGTTTTGATTCCTTTGTATGCTGACAGGTAGCTTGTGAATTTCACCAGTGATCATTAAAGTCTCATCTTAACCCTCTGAACCTCAAAACCCACGAGTGAATTTGAAAGGAGTGTTATTTATTTTTTAAATTGCCATAATTGCACCTTTTATCAGTACCAGAAACTGTAAAAACAGAAAGAATTGTTGGATTTTCAATTTTCCCAAAGCGTCTTCAACTACTTATCTGTAATGTGCTGCTTTGTCAAGGGAATAACAAAATCATTAAATTATACCATTCAATCAAAATCACTTTATTTTACATGTTTCACCTAAAAAAAAAAATGTCCAAAATCACTTTCTTTAACAAAATTCTATTTAAAAAAATAAAAAATAACATTTAATTCCTGTATTCTTCAGCACAGCAGATTAGCCATTAGAGACTCAGCTGCGACCAGCAGTCGCATGACAACAACTCAGGGAGTTTTCAGCTGAACTTCGCAAAACTGCAGGATGTGCTGCACCAAGCAGATAGGGGATGAGCATGAAAACAAATTAAACATGTAAATAACCAAATGTCTATAATATGTAGCCTCCATTTTCTCTGTTTTTTTTTTTTCAGCATCAGTCATACCTCCAGGCACTTGGAAAGCTATTGTAGATGCCGATTCTAGTTTTCTTCCATTTTTGTAATTTGAATAAATCAATCTACACATCAATTTATAGCATTACAACCGTGTCACACTGCACAGAGTTCATTTTGAGTTCTTTCTACTTCTAGCCATGGTTGTTCTGTTTCCATAGAGGTGCTGGACTTTATATTTAGCAGTGTAAAATGAGTAAACAGTGAATAAAAATTTCACATGAGGGGGAAAAAAACCCAGAAACTACTTGGGCTTCAAAGGGTTAATGTGTAACAATGCGTAAGAATTGATTTGTTGATAGTATTTTGTTTCTAATCTTAGTAATAGCTAAAGTAACTGAAGTTATCAGAGAAATATAGTGGAGTAAAAAGTACAACATTCTACTCTCAGTTGTATTGGACTGCGCATATATTGTATCAGAACAAGAAAATACCAGTATAAAGTACTACAAACTGTGCTAAAGTACAGTACTTGACTAAAATTACTCCACTGCTTTCCATCACCGTGCAGCAGAACAGTATATGTCTGTTTATAGGACAGAAGGGCCACAAAGCCTTTTCTAAATTGGCTGTCCTTTCTTATTTTTTTTTTTTGTGATAAATGACATATTTATATTCTAACACAGAAGAAAGAAATCACACACACAGAGCCCTTAAAGGTCACACTGCAGATACATCGTCGTACTTGGTTACGGTCCCGCAGTGACCCAGCGTTAAGTAACCCGCAGTGACCGGTATGGTAACTAGTGTGTCAGCGAAACAAAGCTAAATGTTTAAGTGTGTGAACGGTCGTCATTAATCACAGAGTCTTGGGCCTGAGAGCTGGAGACTGCAGCATGATAAATGAACTAACAGCGCCTCTACACATGCCTAACAGGGAAGAGAGAGGGAGGAAGGCAGGGAAATGAGAAAATATACAAAGGCAAGCAGCAACACATAATACCCAATGAAGTCAAAGTACCCGCTGTGCGTCACGTACAGTGGTTTGTTTAGTGCTGCCTTGGAATTACTCACCAGAGCCACTGAGGCCTTAAGAAGATGCAAGAAAGGTGTTAACCCACTCCTGATTGACGCAGGGCTGCAGTTTTCTCTCTGAGGGACAGAGCTGACTTTAGACTGTCGTGTCCAGTGCTGTTTTAATAGATGTTATCATCACAAATGTATTCAGCGTGTTGAATCGGAGGTGAGAAAAGGCTGTCTGACTGACTGATTTCACCTTTTTAGTGCAGCATATAAAGCAAAACTTTTATAGTGACGGACTGTCTTCTTTCAGTCATATTTTCAATTTATATCCCACTTAGCCTGCAGCAGATTGTTGCACTATGCTATGATGTGGTCGGAGGTGTGCTTTCATTCGAAAAATACAGATTTCTCTACATCCTATTAGCTCCATGTTGCTTCTAAATGTATTTACTTGTGCGTACTAAAAACGTACGGTACCATCACCTGTCATACGTAGTAAAAACATCTGTCTCTTTATTGTATCATGCAGAAACAGAATAAATGCAGATGTGACCGACAACCGACTCTTTCAAGACTGTTTAATCATGGCCCAATGGTGTGAGAGAAGTTTGTTTTTCTGCGATATTTTTGGAGACGATAACACAACCGGCAGCTTGTGCATCCATGTTGTCTGTCAGCTGATTGCGTGCCGCAGCCTTTGCGAGTGTTACTTGGAAGATGCGAGGCCGAGTGAGAGAACGGATCAGTCGCTTTTTGTTTCTATTTGGTGTGTCAGCTCCATAAGGTCCACCCCCCAACAAGGGCAACAGATGTGCTTCCTCTCTGTCTGGCCTGAGCTCCACTTTATGTTTACTGTCAGTGTGTGTGTTCGCTCAGTCAGTCAGTGTATTTGTGCATGTGTGTCCGTGTTTATGTGTGTGTGTGTGCGCTTCTAACACAGCCATTATCCAGGCCATGGCGAGCACTTGTGGAAAATCAGTCACCGGTAAGAGTTTCTCCACGTTTAAGTCAAGAGGTGTCTTTAAAGAGAGGCGATTTAGGTAATGGTAGCTTTTACCTCATCTGCCTCTGATGCTCCAGCTCACTGACAGGTAATCAAAGACACAGAGAACCTACTCATCCCCGCATCACACTATAGTTGATACAATAAGGGCAGACAGGAGGAGGAGATGGATATAACGAGAACTGTCTCCTTTTTAGAGGGTCTTTTCTTCCAGAAACTGCCCTTTCATCCTTTTCTTCCACTCGTTACCGCCTCTGTTTGGTTAAATCAGCGAAAGCCATAGGTCAGTGGATATCATGTAAGAGAGCGACTACACGTATAAAACGCCATGAAAATTGAGCAATTGACCCAATACGCAGGGAGAGATGGATGTACAGTAACAAGAAAAGATGGAGGGAGGATGAAAAAGTGAGAAAATAATGACAAGGATGGGGTGAGATAGAGGGGGAGGTAGGGGGGTGGGGGAGCTGGCACCGGAATGACATGCATGAACAGCAAAGCGAGCAGGGGAAAAGGCGGCTTTGCCATTCACTTTGAAGCTTGCTCCACTTCTGTCTCTCTTACGTAACAGAAAAATGAAGAAAAACAAGTGCCAAAAAAACTAGGCAGGGTGGAGAGAGGAAGAAAAAAAAAAGAAAAAAAAAAAAAAAAAAGGAGGCAAGACAGAACTTCTAAACTTCAGGGCTCTGATGTTTCCGGCGAGCGAGTAGCTGTATTTGGACGATGGAGTTAGTCACCATGCTGCACCAAAGCTTTGGTGTTGAGTGAGGGGTAAAAGAGTTAGCAGAAAGAGAGGGAGATCAGTCAGTGGTGTGAAGAGAGACAAGACAGGAGGGTTGAGAGGAGGCGGTTGGACAGGGAAAGATAAGGAGACAGAGGAGAGAGACAGAGGAGGAGGAGGAGGGATAAACAGAGAGGAGAGGAGAGGGACCACACTGAGCATGTGAACCCCAGAGAGCTCTACAGTAGCTCTCCTTCCCTTTTCTCCATCTTACATAAACGGATCTCTCCATCCTCAATGCCGACAAGTATTTGGAGACCAGCTGAGGCCCCTCGCAGATGTCTGTTCTCCGTAAACCTAAAGACAAACCTTTGACTTGAGGCCATGGCTTCACCTGGCGACGAGGAGCGCTGTCGCGCTTTGCCTATCACCTCTATTACCGTTGCCCTCTTTCTGCTCTACTTTTGCTTTTTTATGACAATCAATCTTCATGATGTCACCGTCGCCCACGGCAGTGAATGTTGCTATGGAGATCAGTAGATCTGCACTGAACTACTGCCTTAGGGAGAGTGTATGCGAGCTCTCGTGCATGTGTGCGTGCATCTTTCAGTGTCTGTGCACACGGTTCATCTTTAATTGCCATCTGCAATCTGCATCCTGAACACAGTCAGTAATTCGAAAGGCCCAGCATGTGGTAAATAGCTCAGACTCATTTACAAGTGTGTTAATGGACTTTCTCTGTCTTTGTCTTTCTTGTTTCCCTTTCTCTCTCTCTCTCTCTCCCCCCACAGCTCTCTTCCTCTGCCAATCCTTCTCCATCCCTTCCCAGTCGCACATGTAGATATAAATATACTGCAGAGCACAGTAACGGACACAGTACAGAAGTGGGTTTGTGCACGATTTGCATAATTTTATGAATAAACACAGCGGAGGATAATTATCTTCAACTTTGTCATTACTGTAAACATTGTGATTGGCTGCTTCCTGTGTTTCAGAAGAACAGAACTTGCAGGTCCAGTGCTAGCCTGAGGGGATGCTTATGGAGCAGCCAGCTAATATTAGCTTCTAGTTTGACATTCATACTACTGTTCAGAAAAGTGTGTACAGGATGAAAGAAAAACGGGTGGTAAATTTGAAGTTAAAAAAGCAGATAAACCTTTGTAATAGTAATTTACCCAGCGGAGGGAGGAGAGAAAGCCTCATTTCCTTCAGCTATTTTAGCCTCTCCTTGCAATTTCTTCCTTCTTTTTTGCACTTTTCTCCTCCCAGCCTCTTTCCTTCCTGCCTTAACTACTCCCTTCAACCCCTGAAATGTGTTATTAGTATTAAACAATGGAAGAATAGGCATTTTAAGTACCAGCTTTACTTTCGTTAATAACTACCCTCCGTGGTAATAATTACGCCCTTTGAAACAAAAGAAAAAAGCCCTTCTTGGGTTACTAGGCATTAAGCATGCAGCTGGGGCTGAGGGTCGTATGTGTTTATGTGTGGGTGCATATTTACTGCTGCATATATATAGTCGAGTACATCGTTACAGATTACAAACAACAATTTTTTTCTTTTTTTTTTTTTTCGTCAATTTTTCCTGTAATGTCACTTGTTGTTTCAGGGTAAACAACAACAAAAAAATCAAGCTTATTTGGTTTCTCAATTCTTGGGTTCTAATTTTCAGAGATTTAAACATTTCTGGTCAACACTGACAGTCATTTGGTTGTGTTTGTGTCTATTGCCATTTAATCACACACTGTTGTGAAATCCTTGTCATCATTCCTCCTCTCCTTACTCGCCTTGAAACAATGCCATCCCACATTGCTATTCAACATATGGGTGACAAAATCCACTGTCCTCATTCTGGGCAAAAATATATTCTGAAGTTTAGTCAAGGCTTGTTAAAATCAAGTGGGTATCCTGAATCTGACAGAGCTCACCTTCACCAGGACACCGGAACATTTCCTCCGCTGACGCTCAGCACGGAGACACGGTTGGAGGAAACAGAATGGGAGGCTTTTGAATCAAAAGGCTTAAAGAAATGCAGACGATTAGTCAGACGGCTAAAGCTGCACATTGGCTTAATTTATAGTAATGCATTTTAGCTCAGAACTATATGTTTTGTTTCTTATCTTGCTAAGAGTGTAGTAGCGTTAGGAAGATGACGCCTCATGGCCATTATGGAGAGGAGATTACAACTAGGGATTGACTTTTTAATCTTCCAATACAAAACCAAGTTTCTATCCAAAGTGCGCTTTTGTTTAAGCAAATTTAAAGTAATTCTGTGCAACAAAGTAACATGAGGCCAGCAGGTTGCAGCCTAATGAATGTAACATATAGACGTTATTTAGTGACACAAAGCAAGATAAAGACATAGATCATCAGTTCGAATTGCATTTTTTATATGGTGTCCTAGCCACAAGGCCACACCAAAAATTATTTTTAACATCAGCGACACGTGATCCACTTAATATGATAAATTTTGGCTGATCTTGTAATTCAGTGGCCATGGGACCAACGTGGCACGTGAGTGCTGTATTAAAATGAAAGCCTGTCCTTTACCTTGGCTAAACTCTGCCATTCCTGTGGGCTAATAAAGCATGCTCGCTGTCTTTAGAAGCCACTTAACTGGCTCATGTTGAGCCAACATTGATCTTAAAACTCAATATGTATGTGAGATCGGGAGCGTGGATTGGTTTTTGATTTGAAAAAAATAATGCTTTCTCACTGCTTTTCCTCTGTGAGCGCTTATCTCAGTGTTATGTTTCAGGCTAAAGACCGTGACAATGGGGGTAAGCTCCTGAACTATCTCAGAACCCAGATCTCTTATTTTTATTGCCTCCGTTCAACTAAATTAGGTAAACCCACAAAATCTACCAAACCCATCAGATTGTTGCCAAGTTCTGGCTCGACTACTATCACTCCTCTCTGCTGCTGTGAATTCAGTCTTCTCTTTCCTTGAATCTTCTCTCCCTCATTTACATGAGATTAATACAGCGCTGCAAACTGCTGTTTCTCTCGCTTGTTTACCACACTAACATTTTCAAGGACTGCCTCCTTTTCAGGATGCCTTTTTGCGAGCAGTTTACCAGCTAGTAAAGCTGAAATCACTCATTTTTACTTGTCGAGGCCGTTAGGGAAATCAAGAAGTTATTCTTTATATGACTTGTCATGGGATAAAGCTGTGAATGATGACTGTGTGCTTTTCTTTGCATTTTGCTCCAATGCCAAAATGAAACTACTTTCAAGCTGAATGTCTAAAACTACAGTCCTTGACTTTAACATTTGATGATTAGACTAAATCTAAGAAGTCATTATGTTTAAAACTTTGCATGAATTCTTTCTGACAACATGCAGGTTTCAGAAGCACATTGGAGACATGCTTGTGTAGTAACTTGCTCACACACGTACCACCTGATTAGAAACCAAAACAGAAGGTGTTCTGCTAGTGATTTAAGTGACTTTGAATGTGGTATCGTTGTTGGTGCCAGACGGGCTGGTCTGAGTATTTCAGAAACTGCTGATCTACTGGGATTTTCACGCACAACCATCTTTAGGGTTTACAGAGAATGGTCTGAAAAAGAGAAAATATCCAGTGAGCGGCAGTTCTGTGGGCGCAAAGGCCTTGTTGATGCCACAGGTCAGAGGAGAATGGCCAGACTGGTTCGAGCTGATAGAAAGGCAACAGTAACTCAAATAACCACTCGAGGTATGCAGAATAGCATCTCTGAACGCACAACACGGCAAACCTTGAGGCAGATGGGCTACAGCAGCAGAAGACCACACTGGGTGCCACTCCTGTCAGCTAAGAACAGGAAACTGAGGCTACAATTCGCACAGGCTCACCAAAATTGGACAATACAAGATTGGAAAAACGTTGCCTGGTCTGATGAGTCTTGATTTCTGCTGCGACATTCGGATGGTAGGGTCAGAATTTGGCCTCAACAACATGAAAGCATGGATCCATCCTGCCTTGTATCAATGGTTCAGGTTGGTGGTGGTGGTGTAATGGTGTGGGGGATGTTTTCTTGGTACACTTTGGACCCCTTAGTACCAACTGAGCATCGTGTCAACGCCACAGCCTACCTGAGTATTGTTGCTGACCATGTCCATCTCTTTATGACCACAGTGTACCCATCTCCTGATGGCTACTTCCATGTCATAAAGCTTGAATCATCTCAGACTGGTTTCTTGAACATGACAATGAGTTCACTGTACTCCAATGGCCACAACAGTCACCAGATCTCAATCCAATAGAGCACCTTTGGGATGTGGTGGAACGGGAGATTCGCATCATGGATGTGCAGCTGACAAATGTGCAGCAACTGCGTGTTGCTATCATGTCAATATGGAGCAAAATCTCTGAGGAACTTTTCTAGTACCTTGTTGAATCTATACCACGAAGGATTAAGGCAGTTCTGAAGGCAAAAGGGGGTCCAACCCAGTAGTAGCAAGGTGTACCTAATAAAGTGGCCGGTGAGTGTATATACCCATTTTAAAAAATCATAATAAATAAGCAAATAATGTGGATATACTACTTTACTTAAAATCTTAGTTGAGTGAAGTTATGAGTAATCAACTTTAAGATGTGTGTTTACGCTACAGTAATGAACAATATCTTTCACTGCTGAGGAAAAGCTAATTCCACGAACACAACGTAGCTTGTTGGTTGAACGTACCGTCAGTCGAAGTTGTCTGAATGCAAGAAGATTGATGCAAACTGTTGCGTTCATATTTTATTTTTATTTTTTTTAGACTGAACAGGCAGCTCTGGTTTCTTTGAATAATGAGAGCAATTTTTCTATATCAGCTTATCCCAGTAGTTTAGTTTCTTAAGCCCATATCTTGCGGCGTTGCTCCAGGCCTGATAATGACCATGAGACATTCACACACTTAAGCTTCCCTGGTCTGCCGTCTCTGCTCTTTTACTCTCACCCCAGGTTGCCGTCACTGTCTGTCTCAACAGTCGAAAGAGATGTTCTTTAAATTTTTATAGAGCTCTGACCATCTGTCCGCTAGACGCTGCTTGTACTGAGGACTCCCTGGATGCCACGGAGGTTTCCGGATATAACTCTTCACCTCAGTCACCTTCATGTGTTAGGTCACAATGTACGGTCTTTATAGATAGCTTCCGATTTCTTCAAAACAAGTACGCAATGGCCTTCATTTTATTTTTTAATCTTTTTATTTGCTTACTTAGAGGCACTTTGGCATTTTTTCAAAACCTGTGGAACCTTGTTTGCTGTAAGAAATAGTGTCAAGTCACCGTTATTTATTTAGCACAATTAAAAGAAGAGTTGTTGAGGCAAAGTGCTTTCCAGTAGAAAAACAGCATTAGTGTTAGTAAGAATAAATATTGGGGTTAAGACCTTACAGTATTATTCAGGATTTATCTTAGTAATTTAAATATTACAGTTAAAACCCTACAAAATTATAAAACATACACATTTTTCTGACTATATTAAACATGGTCAAGACCCTGCATTATTATTAATTATGGATGTTATAATAACTGAAGTGAAGCCCCTACAAACGTGTACATTGAAAAACCAACAAAAGAACTCTGTTTAAACATGAGGAAACTTCCACATACATGTTTCAATATCCATTTTCACGACAGGAAAATTGTGCAGTGAGGCAGCCCTGCTAGTTTTCTTTAGGGGATTAGCCATTTTAATGACAGTGCTTGCCTCCTGCATGCAAATTTTCCACCACAACAATCCTCTCCATAGCTGTTGTGAGAGAACACCATTGCTGCATCCTTTCCACCCAGTGCGATTGTGACTGGTTTAAAGTGATACAAACAAGCCAGAATGGTTTGACGATGCAAGACTTGGGTGATGTTAAAGGAAAGTGAGAAAACTATTGCAGAGAACAAACAGGAGAGCATAAACCCTGGACTAGGTGGCAGGACAGGTGGACCACAGATCAGATCTGTGCAGATCCAGAGCAGAAAAGCCTGCAGAGAGGGACAAGGAGAGAGCGGACAGATAAGACAAAGTACGTGAGAGAAGAGACACAAAGTTAACTCTATTCAGGACTTTCATGTTGCCATACGTAGAAGGTCTTTCAGGGTCCATTGGACCCCAAGAAAGAGTATGTGCAAATATTTGTTGGTCTTCATTACAGACTGTTATACTATGTTAAATACATTTTCTGACAAGTTGACGTATTTTTGGTTCCAAATGCATGCAAGTGTCTCTCTTTTTATATATATATTTAAAAAAAAGTCAACAAAAACAACAACAACAAAACAATACCTGTCACTTAAACCAAATGACTTGGGGTCCAAAAGACCCCAAAAGTCCTGAATAAGGTTAATAAGGTACAATCTAATATAAATCCACAAACATGTGAAGATGATCGTTACTGTATTTGACTCAATTATAAAAGAGGTGAAACTACAATAGCATAAGAGTAAAAGAGAGAAATGAATGAAACTAGGCAGCTGATTAATTTTCAACAGTGGTGCGATAAAAAGAAACTAAGAGTGGACATCATTGAAAATCAATTGAAACTTATACGGTCGTATTAAAAACATATTGAAACTTTGTCAAGCTGACAACTCTTCCATTTAGAGAATATTATAATAATCTCTGCAGTTATACTTTATTTTCCATTCTCTGTGTCAACTCTTCTTCCTGCATAGGTCCATAAATATTTTATTCAAGTATCACGGTGTAAGTCAGACGTCTTTTTCTGTATGAGGTGCATGTAGACAGCATACATTAACTACCAAGCACACAACTTCACTCTGCTGAATTGCTACTATATTAATCTCCTCTCTGGCCTCTTCTTACTTAATTTTTCTTTTACTCAGTGGCTTTTCTAAACGCACGCGCTCTCCTATTAGAGATAACGTGACCTTTTGTGTGTTGGCAGTTTCCTGCGTGACCTTTAAAAGTGAGGCAGACTGAGAACAGATGTGGATCGAGTGGAGCATAATGTGTAGCTAAAGTGGACTCTATCACTGATTCAGCCAGAGTGGGCCATTACAACATTTTGTCCTCAACTGGAAAATGAGAAAATTAGTCACCTTTACGTACGTGCAAGTGTAGCCAAGCTTACAACGACTCCTCTGACCTCATCTCTTGTTCTGTTCGGTATAACAGGCCCACCGGATCACGCCGTGTTTCACAAGTAATCTGTCACTTTCACTCTTTGGTGGTGTTCCTCCTCATCACTTTCTTTGCCACTCATTGGTTTTGGTGTCCTGCCTCTGTTTTCTCTCTCCGGCTCCATCACCCTTTCAATTTATCTCTCTGTCTTTTGCGATTCCTGCTCTCAAGGACAGGTAGAGCAGGTTGTTCAGTAAATGCACAGTTGCTGGGTCTATCCCTCCCTCTGCGAGAGTCCTTGGGCAAAATGCTGAACCCCAAGTTGCTCCGGGTGGCAGGCGAGCGCGATGCATGCCAGCAGGGTGTTCGGGTGAAAGAGACTCTAAAACTGCAAACAAAAAGGTTAAAAAAAAGTTTTGTTCAGTCCATTTAGTGTTTTTCACCCCTCCAGAAGCCAAAGTGGTGAATAGGTAATCATCAGACACCCTTTCATTTTCATTTCCTGAAACAAGTGTATCAATATTCATCTTATTTCTTGAGCAGTGGGGAAATTAATTTGGACTTGTTTACCTCCATGATTTTTTCTTAGTTATATTTCCTTTGAGTATTAAAAATAAATTGTTCTTTATCCCCTCCATACCCTTTACCTACTGACTAAGGGATAATTATATTGAAAGTATAATAAGCATGCCTTTAGTGTGCTACGCCTGGCTTTGCAGTTGCAGTTAATGTTCAGCAGCTGGTAAGAAAAAATAAGTGCTTTTTACAGTGCACATGGGCTCTGCATCAGCAGCTGTGCGACCTAATAGCATCTTTCCCTCAATCAGGCTCCCTCTCTCCTTGTGTATGTGCTTGTTCAAGCATGCACTCATGTTATTTCCAACAGAACAACAGTATTCCCTTTTGCCTTCAACTCTGTGAAACGAATAACTTTTCCATTACCCAGATTCCCCCCTCGTGCTCTGCAGGTAGCTTGGCTTTTCACCTGTGTGAATTAGCCGCGTACACACACACACACACACACACACACACACACACGAGGATGCATAGACACGTGCATGCAAACAGACACACACACGCTGCCATGCCTGATTCCAGGATTGTTGTTTGTGTATTGTCGATTTACGCTTCTGTGAACACATTTCTGTCCACAGCTTCATCCTTCAGGTGTTCTGGTGAGCATCCCTATGATGAGAAATGGGCCAGCTAAGCTAGAAAGTGTTATTTACTGTGAGCCTACCTGCCAAATTAGGAATAAAGTTTATCAGTCAAATAATGCATGCTTGGATTAAGAGCCGCCTGGTTGCGTAGCTGTGAATTTCACACTCGCTGGGCACAATCCACTGTTTCGGTGTCAGAAGAAGGAGTCCACCAGTCATCCTGTGTGGAACTAACTGCAGCAGGATGTTTAAAACACAGTTTGAATTGATTCTTAAACTGCGATCATGTGGAGGCAGTTATTTTACATATTCACACGCAACACAATGCGACGGTGACTACACAAAGAGGGGGGGAAAAAATATGTTTCCCAGCTGCGCGCAACAACATATAATTTTAATTTTGATTGTTCCAGTTTCTCCAGAGTAATGCGTTTGTCTTGGTGAGAATGATAGCGCAGTGGAAAAGTACCGAATGATATCCTACAAGAGAAGTTGCAGTCGTGCAGCGATAATCATTTCTACAGGATTAAGTCCTGACCCACATCAGCCCAGCATATTAGCATTCGGAGAGAGTACTGCGGCAAGATTCCATACAGACTAAATGCCTGCAGTTTATAGTACAGGAAAAAACGGGGAGTATGGAAGGAGTAAAAGAGAGTGTGAGAGGTGAAGTCAGCTTTCCGCATGTGTCAGGGCTTCTATGTTTGTTGTGTTTTTTTGTAAAATGAACCCTCCTGCCTGCCAGTGCGTGTTTGAAGCCGCACACTATGGATTCATTTGCATCCTAATTTCTGCACTGAGAGAGAGGTGTTCCCTGCACCGCAGTGGCATTGGATGGCTGATATTGAAGTTCAGATGAACTTTAGTTAAATTTTATTGATTTTTTTTCCCCCCTCCCTCCTGTTTAAAGCCGCTGGCATTTAAATGCAGATGGCCTTGTAGGCAGTTTAGGGACCAAATAGTTTTTCATTACCCGGAGCAAGATCAATCAAAGAAGCATAAAACACAAACAAACAAGCAGAGGATTTATGTTTTTCCTCGTTGCACACCAGAAGCGCCTCTAACTGTTTTGAATCTAACCAAAAATCCTGCTTCATGGCACTTCTCACTTGTTTCTATTTTCAGTTGGGGTAGACCCTTTGATCTATGATATAGTCCCAGGTTTCTGACACTACAACGCCTCCAGTTGTCACTTGTGCGATAGAAGATTTGATAGTGTAACATCTTCGAGTAATTACAAAGTTTGGCTTTTCAGGGAGACTCTGTCTTGAATTTTTCACTCAGATTTACAACAATTGTTGTGGGAGTGAACAAACAGCAGATGGTTTGTTGGAAATAATAGCACTGAACCACTGGCCCACTCCAAACTACTGAGGGATTTCTTTTTTTCATCTAGGGATTAATAGTTTTGGCCATTGTTCCCGTTGGTTATGATAACATAACTAACAGCTTTGCTAAAGTTTCAGAGTAATTTTGCTTGAAACAGCTTCTCAGTGGGGTGGACTAAGTTTCCCTCGTTTGAAGAAGATATGAAGTACGGTTCTCTGAATTCTGCATTGCACTGATGTTTCTGGCTTTCTTGCATGTTCTCGCCTCCGTCTATGCCTTCGTGAGTGTGTAGAAATTTGCTTGAAATGCCTGAAAAAACAACACAGTTTGCCTGAACTTTTAACTTCTTTTTCCCTGTTCCACATTAACAGGGCTCTGCAACTTGACTCACACTTTTTTATAATCGCAGTGCTGCTGCTGCTTATTCTGTTGCCTTCATTTATCTGATGTATTCTCTCTACTTTAAAGAAAATAGGAACCATTCCCATGCCTAATTTGAGGTCTAACTTGAGGTCAAAGTACCCTTTTAATTAAACCAAGACTTAGTCCCATCCCTTCCTTAAATCAAGCCTGATCCTCATCAGAATATTAGTAGATATCAGTTCCTAAGACAAAAGAAAAAGATCTACATCGCATCAGTAAATTAGCAAATTGTGAATCAACCCAAAATGTGTCTCTAACACTCTTTTTGACAGGTTGCTCTCAGCTCATGTGGTAGATTCCTGCTTTTTTAAGGGTTGCAGGTTGACATTGCTTGACTGCAAAGTGTCACAATCCAGAAAATGCTGTGAACCTCTGGTCTAGCCGTGGTCTGAATAGAAACCCTCCTTTTACGATCCTCCTCCTTATTTTGAGGCAAACCTTGCATCATGTTGGTTAACATGGGTCTGTATTGGGATTTAAATTAATTAAGGATGTGCTGTAGCTCTCATCTCACTGACTCAAGCGAATGGACAGAAGGAGGGAAGTGACATTAAGATTTGACAGTATTCTCAGTAATTCTCTCATTTGTCCTTCTGTGAAATGACACCGCAGACAGCTAGAAGTTAACCTGTGCCAGCTGTCTCATACGAACGGCTCAGCATCATACACAAACCTACCTCTCTGGCTGTGCCTTCATATTTCCAGCATCTTCTTGTTTTTTGGTTACCACACTGCTATAAACAAAACTGTGTGCACTCATGAATACTGAAGGTACTGTAGGTCATTTATCAGACTGAAGTTTATCTGCATTGCAGTGGTCAGATGTCAAATTTTTTTTCTCGCTGTGACTCATTTGGAGGAATTTTTGTCTGTGAATCTGCAGCTGCTTACTGTATAAACATAGCTGAAGAAACTCAAATATCTGAGAACTTTCTCTCTATTTTCCCTCTAATTAAAACCAAATAACATAGTTCTTTTCTGCAAACTCTTCAGGACATGATTAGGTAATTACTCATCCATAAATTGTGTCACCTAAAACCCTCGTGAAATAAGCAAATGCGGAATCTGCCGAGTAATTCCTGTTTGGTCTGCATGAAGCAGTGTTTGGAGGAAAATCTGCAGACGCCGTGCGGGAACTTAATGTAATTTTTATGTCTGTTAGGAAGAGACAAGATTCAGATGACTTTGCCTTTTTTTATGGAGAATGATATATATAAAGAATAATGATTGGAGTTTGTCTACTGCTTAACAATATTTACTTCTTTGCTGCAACAAATCTAATACGATTGTATGAAATAGTTCTTCACACAACAGGAGGGAAACCATCCCGGCCCGGCAATTTACCATCATTCATTTTACTGAGTGCATCGTGTAGTTCAGCACGAGAAGAAACAAATGCAAATCAAAGTGAAACATCTGCAATGTTAGCAACCCTGTCTCCTAGAACTTATGCATATATATTACTAAATTGTTTGCTCAGTTACATTGTGGTGACAGAAGTAATTACTGATTGGGATATGTTCAGAGGCAACACCCTTTTTTTGAATGTGGTGCTGCATTTATGGACACACAAAACCCCATCAAGCAGCAGGTTCAAACCCAGGACCCTCTTGCTAGACAAGTGTTAGACTCTATAAGTAAAAAACAAGTTTTTGAAAATAGAAATACAAATATTTTGGGGAAAACTAATTAAATATGATGTCAGCACACATTTTTCAACATATTTGCAACCTGCCAAATGCAAGAATTAACAACATTTTGTCATTATGCTAATCACAATCCCCTCCGTTTTACTTTTTTTTTGTTTCAAAATTTGCTTATTGTTGCAAATTAGTCTTATGTAAATGTAATTTCTCAAGAAAAAAAAAAAAGTCTTGGAATGATACACCAGTAATTGGACCAAGACGTGGAGGAATTATGTACTCAGCTACACAGTGCAGTGTATTCAGTTATTGCATCCCAAAACAAAAATAAAACAGTTTACACAGCTGTTTCAACATCTCACACATCATGTGATTATTTTTTTTATCAGTCAGCTGGTGTCAAGCACATATTTTGTCTCAGTCTCCGGTGTGACTACTTACATTCAAAAAAGCAAATTAAGACCAGCTTAAATGATTTGCTTGAATACAATTTAATAGAGTTTATCCAAATTATGTTAACAGCTATCATTTATGCCACTATTTTAAGTTATATATATATATATATATATATATATATATATATATATATTTCTCTCTCTCAAAGAAACTCAATGTGAGTTTCCATTTTTCCAAATTTCAGTATTCGCTTTACCCAAATGTAAAACATAAAACATGATTTTGTTATTGCATCTCTACCGTTCTTTCCTTTTCTTAACTCTTTAAACCTTGAGAAAATTGCAGTCAGATTGCAGAAAAGTTCTAAAAGTTACACACTAGACACACAATGCCAAAGGAATAAACCCAGTTTTCACACTTTCACTGAAACCGCCAGGAACAAAGTGCAATTTTAAATTGCTGGAATTCAGAAAAACAAAAAGCCAACACCAAACCAGAAAACTACACGGGATTCATTCAGAAATGTACTTTGCGTTTATTACATCTTAAATACACTTTTTACAGGTTAGGTGTGTTTGGAGAACCGTAGAGGAAACTTTGGATTTACAAACCCTGTCTTATTTCTTCATTAACTTTCTTCATGAAATGTAAAATAAAATGAATTAAATTAGTTGGGAAAACAGTTTAATTGCATAATATCATTTTTTGGGTATTTTCTAGTTCTTTCTTTATACTTTAAGCATTCTAGAATAAACATAGATCACTTAGTCTTTCATTTTAAATTTCACTGCATGCAGGGATTTTAATCTAAATGAAATAACGAGAGTTCAGCAGCTCAGACCACTCTGAGTCATTGCTCATTCGTCAATTAACTTTACCTTTGTGTTCTCTGTTTCTCCTTCTCACTATGTTTTTACGTAGCTGTGGCATTGTACATTTTCTTTACTGTAATTTTAGTTTTTTTTGCCCTCTGAGCTGCATATTTGTAGTGGTCTTCATGAACAGCATTTAATAATTCATTTAATAGTCCAGACTCCATCTATATGCAACATTTAGGAATATAATATAGCAAATTAGAGAATATAACAAGCAGTTAGTAGATGAGATTTTAAAACAATTTATGAAAGGTCGTTCAATTATGTCAAATCTGAGACTTTTTATAATCACAGCCTATTATAAGCACATACACATTCATGGTAGAACACACACAGCATGAACCTACTCACTGAAATGACTCTTAACCAAGCTGATCCTTAATTTGAGCATAAAGGAACTCCCACCCTGGCTCACGTTGAGACAAATGTGTTATTTAATTGCTCAAATGTGCCTTGTATGTGCATGTACGGTTTGAGACACACAAGCAAGCCCACATACCTGCTGGCTGTGTCTATTTCTGAGTGTATCTCAGAACCTCTTGTCTTTAAAATGAATTACCATGCTGCCTCACAGGTAATACCTTTTTCTTTATGGAATCAATTAGAGCCCACCATAAGGCACAACTCCTATCATCACACACACACACACACACACACATTCACACTTTCTCTGAGCCCAGCAGACCATTGATAAATGTGGACCACTGTATACCTAAGTTGCAGAATTGTCCTTACTCAACAAAGACTGCATAGAAGTGTCTGACTTCAGCATTGTGCAGATATGTTCTCTTAAGCTGAACACATATTTTGCAGATGCAGGATTTAAACCCTAAAATAGAATAAATGTGATGATAAACTTGCATTTGAACTTTTAAATTCAACTGATGCTGTGTTGGGCTGCAAGGTGGTTCGGTGGTTAACACTGTTGCCTCACAGCAAGAAGGTTCGTGTCCCGGTGACGACACCAGGATCTTTCTGTGTGGAGTTTGCATGTTCTCCCCGTGCAGCGTGGGTTCTGTTTGGGTTCTCCAGCTTCCTCCCATGCAGTCCAAAAACATGTTGAGGTTAATTGGTGATTCTAAATTGTCCGTAGGTATGAATGTGAGTGTGCTTGGTTGTCTGTCTCTAAGTGTAGCCCTGCGATAGACTGGCGACCTGTCCAGAGTGTCTCCTGTCTTTACCCTGAGTCAGCTGGGATAGACTCCAGCCCCCCACGACCCTAGTGAGGATTAAGCGGTGTATAGATAATGGATGGATGGATGATGCAGTGTCAAAAATCCATAGTTTCTTCCCACAGTCAAAATAATAAAATCCTAGCACACACATCATACACACACTTTCATAATCAGTGACACATTCTCTTTCAGTTTCTCCTATGTCAATTAAGAATAAATAAGCAAAATTCCTCTTTAACCTCTGACTCCTTGAATTCCGTCGGTGGATTTGAAAGGCACGTTATCTTTTTAAAAATCGCCCAAATTTGACAATTTATCAGAACCAGAAACTGTAAAAAATACAAAAAATCAGCAGCTTTTTAACTTTCCAATTTATTGTTAATAAACTACTTATCAAAGATTTTATTAAAATCTATTTATTCTACATGTCTTGTGTAAAAAAACTGCCAACAACAAACCGATTTTATTCACCAGATTTTTATAAAATAACCAAAAAATTCTGTGTTCTTCAACACAACAGTGAAGCCATCATTTACTCAGCTGTGACAAACAACTGTGCGACAAAAAATCTGGGACTTTTTTTGTTTTTGTCTAATTTGGTTTGAACTGCAGGCAATGATTCAAAGGACAGAGGGAAGACAAGCATGGAACCAAATTAAAAATACAAGTACTAAAATATCTGTAGTATGCAGAGCCACTAGTTTATCTCCAGTAATACCTGTAAGCAACTAAAAAATATGTTGTGCATGTTTATTCAAGGTTTTTTTCATTTTTGTAAAATAGATAGTCAACAAAATGCAACGTTTTGTTTTTTGTTTCTTTTTTGTGTCATTTATGGCATTACATGTGTGTCACACAGCACAAAAGAAATCTTTGAGTTCCCTTTACTTCTAGTCATGGGTGTTTCCATAGAGCTGCAGAACTTTAGTGAAAAAATGAGCCCACAGTTAGTAAAAAATATGACAGGAGCAAGAAAATCGTCCAGAAACTATTTCAGGTTCAGATAGATAAAGGTTAGAACGTGATATTCAGACAGTGAAGAGTATCGTTTGAGTGATTTAGGCTGATAGAAAAGAGGCAACTTTTTTAAACAAAGAGTTTGTAGAAGATGTGAGAAATTTAGGCGATGTCATGGTGTCAAGCTGCACTGTGCAAACATGAATACTTGTCTGTGTATATTTACACGCTGTATATTATGTTTGCAATGTAAATCTTACACAGTTGTGACAAATCAATGCATAAACAGTATGGGCATATACATTACACTGCTTAGCAGCTGACTTCATGTATTTGCATCAATGTGCATCTCGCACTCATACAAGCGCATGATGTTCATTTTCTGGTGATAATTAAAATCCTTTTTTTTTCTCTCCTTGTGGATAAGCTATGAATTTTTCTGTTACTATAGCAACCAGATCCCAGAAGTATTCTTTTAAAGTAATGATCCCCAGGGACCAAAGGAGAAAAGTGAAAATAGGATATGGTGCACTGTGTGTGATGTCTTCAAAATAGGGTCCTGGCAAGGACTCGTCATTTGGATCATGAGGAGACTGTTCTGTTAGATTTCTGGTGGAGAACATGTGACACAGTTACAGTTACAGGACATTAAAAAAGTCAAAATATTTGAAATAAAGTGACAGAAACTGAGGAAAAGTGAGTGATGAGTCAAGGTTTGATGCAGTGCAGCTTGTTTAATCTATTTTAAAGGCAAGGAGGCGCTGATTGATGCTGTGCTCTCCTCGTTGCATGACGGAGCACATCCATTCTTCTGTTCAGACATACACACCCATGCAAACACACACACACACACACACAAATCAAGCACACCCTGCTTCTCGCAGGAAATCATCGCAGTAATTAATGTCCTAGCGGGCTCCCTCGTTGCCACTCTGATTGGCTGAAAGTCATCCTAAGAAGCAGCTCTGCGCAGCTCCCACAGGTATTTTGCCAGAGTGAAATTATCCCAGTGCTTGCCAAGTACCAGGGGACATCATCAGCCTGTGTTTGTGTGCAAACATTTCTGTTCTCCCCAGTGCCCCTGTCCCAGTGTCTCCAGCCCACTCGGCACAAGTCATTTGTCAGCCTTGATTTAGATTTATCAACACATAGGCCTCCCGCGGCTCAAGCTCAATCTGCACTCCTACTTAAAAGCCCAGAATCTGCCGGACATGGTCTTGGTAGATCTGGAAGAGGAGAAGAGTCGGGGGGGGAGGGAGGGCGATATGAAGAAAAAATCAGAAATTGTAACACAGACAGAGAGAAAGAGGCAAGTGTGAGGAAAAACCGATATAAAAAGGGAGACGGGGAGGAGGGCTAGTGAAGCCCACAGTGCTGCTGAGGCTTGAAGTGGTGTGTTGAGATTTGAGGGGTCGGCTTCCAAAAAAAAAACCAGAGGGCGAGAGTGAGGACGGAGTGCTGGAGGTGCGATAAGAGGCGCAGGTGTGGGGGGTGAAGAGGGGTGGGCACCCTTTTGTGTTCTAGAAAGGAGGAGGTCGAAGAGAGGCTGTGCTGGTGTGGAGGGAGGAGAGCAGGAAAAAAAAAGGCAGGTAATGGAGAAAAAAAATAGGTCAATGGGGGTTTGGGTGATGTTCAGAAGATAAGCCAAAGCTTTGGTTGGAGGAAATAGCCAGATGAACACCCAGAGAAAGGTTAGCTGCAAAGTGGAGGGGCAACATATCTGGAGGATAAAGCTGAGATACAGAGGAGGGTTTTTCTCTCTCTTAGAAGTGGAGATATTGGATCTCAATTGCATGGAGAAATGAGATAAAAGAGAAATAGTAAATGAATTCCTTCAATCCCAAGACATATTAGTGTAGGCCAGAGGTATGTCCAGAAGGTGAGCAAAACGAATTACACATTGTGCATAAAATTATCACATTTAAGTTAAAAAAAAAAACAGCAATGAGTAAGCCTTGATGCTTTGAAGGTGTAAATTAGAACGCTGTATCTTTGTGTTTTTAAATTAACCATGAACGCTCCAAATTTCTACGTGATATTTTTATGGTTGGCGGGGTCTCCTGACAGCCATTAGAAATACCAATCTCAGCTATGGCATGGTTAATAAGGGTGACTGTTAATCGTTTTAATTTTACCTATTAGTATGTGTGCTTTATTTAAGCCATGTTCACACAGAGGTGCTTTAGTCGAGGGATTTTTGTTAGCTGAACATGCATGAATGATTTTTTTAATACACTTTACCCCCATTAAGTTATAAGTCTTTGGTAAGTCTTCAGTTAGATTTTCGTTGCACAAATATGGATGTAGGTGGAATCTGGTCTTTGAATTGTGAAACCAAACAATAGTGTTGGCTTAGCTTGCTCACATGGGACAATAAGTTAATTCGGTTTATTCAAAGGAAACATTTGAGACACCAAGTGTCCACAAACACTTGCTCTTCTGCAAACCGTTGCTCTTTATTCAACGTCCCCCGACACAGTAGGTTAAATAAAGGCTAATAGTGCAGCGCCGCTAATACGCTCNTCTCTCAAAGAAACCCAATGTGAGTTTCCATTTTTCCAAATTTCAGTATTCGCTTTACCCAAATGTAAAACATAAAACATGATTTTGTTATTGCATCTCTACCGTTCTTTCCTTTTCTTAACTCTTTAAACCTTGAGAAAATTGCAGTCAGATTGCAGAAAAGTTCTAAAAGTTAAACACTAGACACACAATGCCAAAGGAATAAACCCAGTTTTCACACTTTCACTGAAACCGCCAGGAACAAAGTGCAATTTTAAATTGCTGGAATTCAGAAAAACAAAAAGCCATCACCAAACCAGAAAACTACACGAGAGTCATTCACAAATGTACTTTGCTTTAATTACATCTTAAATACACTTTTTACAGGTTAGGTGTATTTGGAGAACCGTGGAGGAAACTTTGGATTTACAAACCCTGTCTTATTTCTTCATTAACTTTCTTCATGAAATGTAAAATAGAATGAATTAAATTAGTTGAGAAAACAGTTTAATCACATAATATCATTTTTTTGTGTGTTTTCTAGTTCTTTCTTTATATTTTAAGCATTCTAGAATAAACATAGTCTTTCATTTTAAATTTCACTGCATGCAGAGATTTTAATTTAAATGAAATAACGAGAGTTCAGCAGCTCAGACCACTCTGCTCATTCAGACAATTATCTTTACCTTTGTGTTCTCTGTTTCTCCTTCTCACTGTGTTTTTACGTAGCTGTGGCATTGTACATTTACTGTAGTTTTAGTTTTTTTGCCCTCTGAGCTGCATCTTTGTAGTGGTCTTCATGAACAGCATTTAATAATCCATTTAATAGTCTGGACTCCATCTATATGCAAAGTTTCGGAATATAATATAGCAAATTAGAGAATATAACAAGCCGTTAGTAGATGAGATTTTAAAACAGTTTATAAAAGGTCGTTCAATTATGTCAAATCTGAGACTTTTTTATAATCACAGCCTATTATAAGCACGTACACATTCATGGTAGAACGCACACAGCATGAACCTACTCATTGAAATGACTCTTAACCAAGCTGATCCTTAATTTGAGCATAAAGGAACTCCCACCCTGGCTCACTTTGAGACAAATGTGTTATTTAATTGCTCAAATGTGCTTTGTATGTGCATATACGGTTCGAGACACACAAGCAAGCCCACATACCTGCTGGCTGTGTCTATTTCTGAGTGTATCTCAGAACCTCTTGTCTTTAAAATGAATTACCATGCTGCCTCACAGGTAATACCTTTTTCTTTATGGAATCAATTAGAGCCCACCATAAGGCACAACTCCTATCATCACACACACACACACACACACACATTCACACTTTCTCTGAGCCCAGCAGACCATTGATAAATGTGGACCACTGTATACCTAAGTTGCAGAATTGTCCTTACTCAACAAAGACTGCATAGAAGTGTCTGACTTCAGCATTGTGCAGATATGTTCTCTT
>NW_007578318.1:186201-194550 GCF_000690725.1 Stegastes partitus
TGACAGAAACTGAGGAAAAGTGAGTGATGAGTCAAGGTTTGATGCAGTGCAGCTTGTTTAATCTATTTTAAAGGCAAGGAGGCGCTGATTGATGCTGTGCTCTCCTCGTTGCATGACGGAGCACATCCATTCTTCTGTTCAGACATACACACCCATGCAAACACACACACACACACACACACACACAAATCAAGCACACCCTGCTTCTCGCAGGAAATCATCGCAGTAATTAATGTCCTAGCGGGCTCCCTCGTTGCCACTCTGATTGGCTGAAAGTCATCCTAAGAAGCAGCTCTGCGCAGCTCCCACAGGTATTTTGCCAGAGTGAAATTATCCCAGTGCTTGCCAAGTACCAGGGGACATCATCAGCCTGTGTTTGTGTGCAAACATTTCTGTTCTCCCCAGTGCCCCTGTCCCAGTGTCTCCAGCCCACTCGGCACAAGTCATTTGTCAGCCTTGATTTAGATTTATCAACACATAGGCCTCCCGCGGCTCAAGCTCAATCTGCACTCCTACTTAAAAGCCCAGAATCTGCCGGACATGGTCTTGGTAGATCTGGAAGAGGAGAAGAGTCGGGGGGGGAGGGAGGGCGATATGAAGAAAAAATCAGAAATTGTAACACAGACAGAGAGAAAGAGGCAAGTGTGAGGAAAAACCGATATAAAAAGGGAGACGGGGAGGAGGGCTAGTGAAGCCCACAGTGCTGCTGAGGCTTGAAGTGGTGTGTTGAGATTTGAGGGGTCGGCTTCCAAAAAAAAAACCAGAGGGCGAGAGTGAGGACGGAGTGCTGGAGGTGCGATAAGAGGCGCAGGTGTGGGGGGTGAAGAGGGGTGGGCACCCTTTTGTGTTCTAGAAAGGAGGAGGTCGAAGAGAGGCTGTGCTGGTGTGGAGGGAGGAGAGCAGGAAAAAAAAAGGCAGGTAATGGAGAAAAAAAATAGGTCAATGGGGGTTTGGGTGATGTTCAGAAGATAAGCCAAAGCTTTGGTTGGAGGAAATAGCCAGATGAACACCCAGAGAAAGGTTAGCTGCAAAGTGGAGGGGCAACATATCTGGAGGATAAAGCTGAGATACAGAGGAGGGTTTTTCTCTCTCTTAGAAGTGGAGATATTGGATCTCAATTGCATGGAGAAATGAGATAAAAGAGAAATAGTAAATGAATTCCTTCAATCCCAAGACATATTAGTGTAGGCCAGAGGTATGTCCAGAAGGTGAGCAAAACGAATTACACATTGTGCATAAAATTATCACATTTAAGTTAAAAAAAAAAACAGCAATGAGTAAGCCTTGATGCTTTGAAGGTGTAAATTAGAACGCTGTATCTTTGTGTTTTTAAATTAACCATGAACGCTCCAAATTTCTACGTGATATTTTTATGGTTGGCGGGGTCTCCTGACAGCCATTAGAAATACCAATCTCAGCTATGGCATGGTTAATAAGGGTGACTGTTAATCGTTTTAATTTTACCTATTAGTATGTGTGCTTTATTTAAGCCATGTTCACACAGAGGTGCTTTAGTCGAGGGATTTTTGTTAGCTGAACATGCATGAATGATTTTTTTAATACACTTTACCCCCATTAAGTTATAAGTCTTTGGTAAGTCTTCAGTTAGATTTTCGTTGCACAAATATGGATGTAGGTGGAATCTGGTCTTTGAATTGTGAAACCAAACAATAGTGTTGGCTTAGCTTGCTCACATGGGACAATAAGTTAATTCGGTTTATTCAAAGGAAACATTTGAGACACCAAGTGTCCACAAACACTTGCTCTTCTGCAAACCGTTGCTCTTTATTCAACGTCCCCCGACACAGTAGGTTAAATAAAGGCTAATAGTGCAGCGCCGCTAATACGCTCCACTAGTTTCATCCTCCTGCTCTCCGTCCCCTCAAAGGTCAACGCTGTCAAGACCAGCTCGCTTTGGGTCAACAGTGTGAGTTTGCGAGTCAAAGTTCACTAAAGTTGGACTCTGCAGAAGATTCGTGCAGATGTATTTCACCTCCTCTGCCTGGAGCAGATCTGTTGGAATGAACTGGAATTTTCACAGAATGTTGGCATTTTAAATTCAGGTGTGCGCGGTGGCGGGATTTTGTGAAAATGAATCAGCAGAATAACAATAAAAGGGGAATCACAGAAGTTTAGACTAGCAGTGTAATTAGTTGCACAGAGTCCTGTGCCATAAAGAAACAAAGGACCACCAGGGGAAGAAGTTCCTGAAGGAAATGAACTCAGTAACTGACTCTATCCAGCATGTTTGTGTATTAACCTTTAACTGCAGAAAAACTCACTCTATCCTCAGCTTATCAAGAAATAAAATTTAAAGGGTAAAATCCAGTTGTGGAGCGTTGCAAAACTTGAGGAGTTACTACAGATACTTCTGTTTTCAGGAAATTATACTGCCACTCATTTCTTGCATAAGCTATGTGAGTTAATTGACAATTTAAACATTTCCGAGGCTCAACCAACTGAAATAAAAACACAAATGCTTCACAATTGTACTCCCAAATGTTGAGAGCTCAATGTGGATTTCAAAAGTCTTTTGTGGAAGCAAAACATTGCTCTCATAAAACTGATTCAGTCACCGCGTGTTGTGCCAAATTGCAGCAATGAACAGTTTCAGTTTTGCTTTGGCCTTAATTCTTTGACCAGCTTCAGACTCGTCTGTAATAGCAGCAGATGTTTTGTGTTAGTTAGACCCATGTGGGATTGGAAAAAAAAACCCTTTAGGATCAAAATATCATCCTGTGGTAAAAGAAAGTAATAATAAAAAAAAAACTCCCACCTTCCGGGGAGTTTCCAACCTTCAAACTCACAAAATGTACCACTTACATTACCATCACTCTCAAGTCATTAAAAACAATAGTATTTAATTACAACTTAGATTTCCTTACACTTATTTTCATTGTCCACATATCACCGCCCCTCGAAATCTCTCACTTCACAGTTCCCATTTATGATTCATGCGTTCAGTCTTTCCTTGAGAGGTGACTGACACTCAGTCAACAGGAGCGCTGTATGCTGGAGCGTATCCACTTAGGTTCACTTTGTACAGTCATTTAAACGTTCACCTGTCAATCTTGTGAACTTTCATGACATCAACGTCAAACAAAAAACAAAAAAAGCGGCTTTGCAAAGTTATGACCCAAGACCCAGATAAAGTACAGAGCAGCCTGGTGAAGGTCTTCGTAGTTTTTTGGGGGGGAAGGTCTAGCAGGTTTCAGGAAATGTTGTGAATGCTGTTAAGATTTTAGCTCCATCTCCATTTCCACCCAACTGCCATCGCACTCGATTGAAACCCATTTGCACCTGGCCACGCTCCCTTCAGCGTCTGCAGAAGAGGACAGATTCTCCTTATCGCAGCATCGACACCAAGTTGTACGTCGGCAAGAGCTGACAGCATTTTTTTTTTTTTCTTACTTTCACGGACCTTAGATAACATTTCAGGCAGTGCAGTCGTGGTTTCCCTCTGCATCCCACCACTGGTGAAGGGCTTCTTGAGCTTCATTAGGCTGTGCGCCACTTTAAAAGGAGCCTCTGCTACCGCGTTGGCGTCCTTTGTTAGCTTGGTGAATAGGATCTTTTTCGAGTTGTTTCTACCTCACTGTGTTTTTTTCTGTTTATATTGTGCTACCCACAGGAAAGTTCAGTGCAACGCTGCTGGTGAAGTTGTGCTTAACGATGCATCTTTCACCAACAGAAATGCTTCACCACACACGAGACACAAACACTTATTTATCCGTGAAAAATACTTGCTTTCCCATCCCGTGTGAAAATAATATGCTTTCTGCCTTTTGATGGCCTCATAGTTTCCTATGCTGATTGCAAGTGTGGTGGCAGTGGTGTCACTGTGAAGTTGTACTATTTATGAATTATAGGTTTGTACATACTGTATTTTCTAGGCTTTTTTTTTTCTCCTTTAGGAAAGCTACTCGAGAGCTCACGAGCAACTTGTTGGAGTCTTCAGCCCCAAACTGACAGCAGAAAAACAAATAAAAACTCTCAAATGCCTATAAATAATGGATCCAGCAAGGATATAAAAGATGTCTGTCTGCATCTGCACCATTTGCTAGTAGCTAAAATATGTTCAGTTGGAACTAACTGCTGGTGACAGAATGATGAAGCAGCTTAAATTTAGTTTCTCATTGCTGTTAATCAAAATTTGGACTTCAGTACGTTCACTAGTCTGCAATTCAACCACTTTGGGTGATTTATTCTGTTATTTAAGTGTCAAAGTTTTGGGGGCGGCTGTGGCTCAGGTGGTAGAGCGGGTTGTCCACTGATGGCAAGGTTGGCGGTTCGATCCCCGGTTCCCCCCACATGCCGAAGTGTCCTTGGGCAAGACACTGAACCCCAAATGGCTCCCAATGGCAGATTAGCGCCTTGCATGGCAGCTCTGTCGCCATTGGTGTATGAATGTGTGCGTGAATGGGTGAATGAGAGACATTGTAAAGCGCTTTGAGTGCCGCAAAGGTAGAAAAGCGCTATATAAGTGCAGACCATTATCACTTTGTATCAATGTTCTGGGACTGTTTTTCTGCATCCTATTGACCACGCGTGTTGTTTAGGCGCCTTTCCTGTCTCATTAACACCTCAGCAGTGGTTACTAAGCAGACGTGACTCATCATTCACTTTGCCCGAACAGATTTTCCATCCAATTTGGCATTTATCCCACTGATTCATCAGTCAGAAGCATGCTTCTTTTAACTCTAAGCTGTGTTACCTACTGTGTCGCAGATGCTTTGCAGCTAGTGCTAGTAAAAATGCAGCATTTAGTTAAGCTGCTGAAGTTGAAGTGGTGCCGAATTCTTTCATTTAACTAAAATTTACTAGAGTTGCCCATCACTGACTGTCAGCGATCATTTTTCTTTTCTTAAAATGGTATAAAGCTATGAATGAATATGTTCATTTCAGGTTGGATATGTGGTGCAGTGAGGCAGCAGAAGCCTTTCTGTTGACAGAACTAAGACGACACCAGTGTGTGAACAGGGGTTTGATAAGGTCCGCCGAGAGATGTGGGTTAATAGTGACGGTCTGGGCTGGTGTGACCTGATCTTGAATAGTGAGGTCTGGTTTTAATTGAGTTAGTCTGGCCTCGGTTGGTATTCCGGTCAGTGGGTCAACGCCTGCAGCCAGGCCTCTCTTGGGTCGTTCGTTAAAGTGATGTTCCTCGTCAAGAGTTCAAATCACACCGTTTAATTGGCCTCCAGCCCCCTGGACAGGAGCCAATTACAGAACCCTCCATCTTTTTGCTCTGTATGTCTGCACTCGTATTTTAACTTAGTATTTTTGTTTTTTTTCCTCAACCTCTTTCTTTGCATTTTCTTTACATTGTTGTTTTCACAATCGCTTGTTAATTCTCATTATCAGAATATTTTCTTGGCCAGTGATAAATCTTTTTGTGCCCCGACTTTCCCAAAGTGCCTCGAAGGCAGTTTTTAGAAGCCTGACACATAGTGTCATTGAAAGAAAATTACATCCTCTTTGGTCTCATTTTGACCATAAAAAGAGATTTGACATGAACCCAGAGTCATGGGGAAAAGGGATCCCAAACCCCTCTGGCGTAAAAATGAAGTAAATATAAAAGAAACGGAGGCTTTTAGTGATGATAAGACATGAGCGACAAAGACACTTTGTGTGACACAGTGTTTCCTAAAAGTCTAAATTGTAGCGTGCACGAGTGCAGGAAAAGTTAGAAAGCTGAGGGCTCCCAGCAGGGGTGAAGCAGAGTGTTTTGTGGAATTTTATTTCTATTCCCACGGAGCGCGGTATCATACTGTCAGGATGTGGGCCACGGTTGATTTTGGAGGAAGAGGTGGTTTACTGGCACTTGTTGCTACTTGATCCCTCATTCTGTATTAAATTGCTAGAAAGATAAAGGAACGTTTATTAAGTTCACCATCACATAATCGTATAATCCCCCGCAGTGCTTCTCATGGTATAATGGGCCTCTGTCTTCCACTGACTCGGACAGAGCACCTATTATGTCATCAAAAAGGGACGATTAGCAGACGAAAAGGGAGATGAAAGCGAGGGCACCAACTACCTGTTCGCAAAGGCCGTAATTTTTACCGGTAATTAAAGGCTTACATTTCCCTGACGGATCATCAGGGGCCACAGAACAAACGAGGAAAAGGAGCAACAGAGAGGAAAAGAAGCAGGATTCTCCTCTGTTAAAAGCTCTCAGGCTTGTAATGGTAATTAAGGGCTGGTCTCTCGAGAGGGGACGATATTAGAACTGAAGAGAAGCTGAGGTGGCGGAGGGGGGTGGGCCCCAACTCTTTTATGTTCTCATTGCCCCTACTCAGTCTTCCACTTATTCTGCCCAAATCCTCCAATCCACTCTTTCGCTGCACTTCTCGCCCCTCAAAAATTCTCCCCCCACCACCACCACCTCACAGCGACCTGCACTTCTCCGCAATGCAGAGCAAAAAGTAATCAGTTCAGCCTATCGTCATTGTTCCACATCAGCTCACCTCTGTGCCATGAACAAAAAGCCACGTCTTTGCATACAGTAGGGCTCCTGTGCAGATGCAGAGGTTCTAAAACATTAGAAAACCTGCTCGACAGAACAAGCTGCTTTCCAGAATTTTGTTCTGGCCTTCCTCCAATTACACCCAACTTTGATTGCTCCCCTCAATCAACAAAGGTCCCGATGTGGCACAGTCCAGGTCTTTACTGTATTTTCTGTCCTGACAGAGCCACCAGAGCTGCTGCTGCTACCCAGCACAGCAGGTGTAGTCATGGTAACCTGCAGGCGGCTAAAGAAAAGAAATGTTGACAGACAGATTTGGACTTTTCTGAGCTCCACTCCTGATACGACCAGGAAACAGTAAACACACCTGCACAATGGCGGTTCTCCGGAGGTGCCCTTTCCCCGTCTGAGAGATGGACAAGAAGAGGGATCAGATATTTTTAGCGGAGGGAATTGGAACGAGAAACTCAAGGAATCTCCGGGGGCACATTGGTGATGCTGACAAGCTGTCGTTCACCATCTTTTCTCGGTGCTCCATTTTCATCGCCTCCCTCCCTGCTCTTCTCTCTCTCTCTCTCGATCTTCCTTGCCCTTGACTCGAACATGTGTGCATTTTTGAAAGAGTGCCGCAGTGTGATCGCGGGGTGAATCCGAGGCTGCATGTCATTTATATAACACGGCGCAAACAAAATGTATATATCATCATGAGCACGCGTACACGAGGGAGTTTCTTCCCTGCCGCCTTCCATCCATTTTTAACCACACAGATGGATGCAGCTCCATTTGCACACGCAGACACAAATACAAGAGACGCACGTGCACGCAGACGCATTGCTTTAATGTATTGATGGCGATCTCAAATACATCACAAAGCGCCGGCAATTCTAAAGGCAGTTTGAGATATGTCATAATTTCGTTGTCCAAAGCTACAAGTGTCTGTGTATTGCCTGTCTTGTTCGCTCTCTTATCCGACCCGTGTGCAGAAAAAGGATTACACAGTACCATGTGCACTTTTTCATGCTTGTTTCACACCTTGTGGGGGAAGAATCATGACTGACAGGCCTTGTATCAGATTCTCCTGCAGCGTTATCCGCAGGAAATCTTCACAAACACACATTTTCCCTCTCTCCTTTCTCTCTCCTGCTCACACACACGCTCATAAACACACATATACATGCAAGCGCCAGCACTTTATGTTATGTTGTGGCCATTTTGTTGCAAGTCTAAAATACACAAGCTCTGACGTTAGAGTTTGTGTCAAAAACAAAGCTGTGGGATGCAACTGTTTCACATATAAACTTTGTGCAGTAACTCCACCTTTGATCATCTTTTGCTTCAGATGTAGGATTATATGGAGGCAAGATGCATCACAAATACTTTATGTTATCAAAGAAGACAATGTGATTTTTTTTAGACTACTTTTCAATTAGCGGGGATGGGCTTAGTTCACAAAGTGTTTTTTCACTGAGTACTGAGACACAGTTTGATTTTGTACACTGTAAAGAATTTGCATTATTTGCAACACCTTTGAACTGAATTTTTTTTTAACAAATTGCTGTTAGTTTAAAAGTTTTCTGTTTGTTAAATTACAGAAAATGGCCAGAAAAAACCACAGAAAAAATAATATTAAAAAACAACAAATAACCATCAGTAATTATTTTAACAAGCAGTAATTCACTCCTTTACAACATTTTACCATAATGTTGCACAATTATTTACTGTATTTAAATCCATCCCTCCATTATCTATACACCGCTTAATCCTCATTAGGGTCGCGGGGGGCTGGAGTTTATCCCAGCTGACTCAGGGTGAAGGCAGGGGACACCCTGGACAGGTCACCAGTCTATCACAGGGCTACACTTAGAGACAGACAACCAAGCACA